>NW_015507316.1:36981-39899 GCF_001515645.1 Sinocyclocheilus grahami | reverse complement strand
GAGTGTGTGAGTGTGTGTGTGTGTGTGTGTGTGTGTGTGTGTATGTGTGTCTGTGAGTGTGTGTGTGTGTCTGTGAGTGTGTGTGTGTGTGTGTGTTGTGGAAGTGAGAGTGTGTTTGCTGATGGTGGCACAGTGTCATGTGATCTGTCACTGAACTTTCACATCTGTCCAGTTCTGTTGTTCTTTATTGATCATTGAAATGCACATTTATTTTGCCCAAATCTTTGTTTTATCTCATTGCTGTGTCAGTAGCAGCACTAAATGAAAATGTAAAATGATTGTTTCCCAACAGGTTTCCCAAGCACTCATATTAACCCATTAAACTTAAGAAACATTAATAACAGGTGTGTTCGTGTGTATGTGTATGTGTGTGTGTGTGTGTGTGTGTGTTAGGTGATGGTGGTGTGAAGCTGTCCAGCGTTTACATCAATAACTCTCACGCCATTGATGACGATGATTTCTACGACAGGAATCTGGCTCTGTTTGAGGTTTGTGCTGTCAATATCATTAGTCCTCTCATTTTTGTTGGCTGAATCTCACAAATGTGTGTGTGTGTGTGTGTATATATATATACACACACACACACACACACAGAAAAACAATCAAGATTTATATTTATTGTTTTACTTAATGCACATCACAATAAAAATACTTTCTTTTATTAAATTATTACATTTAAATAAATTTTTTTTGCATTGTGGCATTTTCATGACAATTAAGCATATTATGAAAACAATGTTACAGTGATATTTATATTATTTTATTTCAGTTTTTAAATAAAATAACATTTAAATGTAATTAAACATTAATGAAAATTAAAATCATGTAAACTAAATTCAGTGCAAATCAATAACAACCATTATGTATATTTATTAGGGCTGTCAATCGAATAAAAAATAATTAATCGCAAATTTTTTCTGCGATTAATCGCACCTAACATTAAAGTTTTAAAATATACTTTTTAGTGCGGTCAAATTATTAATCGCATCCAAAATAAAAGTTTTTGTTTACATCATATATGTGTGTATACTGTGTATATTTATTATGTATATATAAATACACACACATGCATGTATATATTTAAGAGAAATATGTTATGTTAATATATTAAATATATTTATATATAATATAAGAATATAAATGTATATACATGTAAATATTTTCAAAATATATACTGTATGTGTTTGTATTTATATATACATAATAAATATACACCGTACACACACATATATTATGTAAACAAAAACTTTTATTTTGTATGCGATTAATTGCGATTAATAATTTGACAGCACTAATGCTTTTATATTGCAATAATTTCACATTCAATCTCCAAATTAATGTAGAAACGACATAAAGACAGTATATTTTTAATATTTGTTTAATGGCATCTTTTTCTTGACTGAAGGCGGGTCTCACTGATAGAATTGTTTAACCGTTGACTAGCCATTCAACATTACAGTATAACTGAAAGCTGTCAATCTGAACATCTATTAGACTTTAAAATATAACAACTTCTAATTTAATTGAACTTAAAGCCATTTTCACATAAACCCATTATAATAAATGTCAGATTTAGTTATGTGCCGTTCAGCAAGTAGGAAATATACAGAAACAGAATAAAGTTATCAAACACTAGATTCTAAATTAAATGTAGATGAATCCTTAAAGCTACAGAAGTGATTGATTTCCTCTCTTTTCTTTAGTTCTTTGAGCAGCATCACAGCAGCTGGTTATCAGGTTATTTTGGCTGCTGAACGTGACGCGGATCTGACACGCTTCGTAGTTTCTCATAACTCTTTACCTTTTCTGACCCACTGCAGCTCTTAAAGTCTCTGTAACGAGCTGAGGAGCTGAATCAGGTGTTAGATGAGGGAGACAGTGCTGCTGCTCCACGACAGAACAATTAATGTTCTTAAATATGACTCGTATAACAAATACTTACATGCACAGTTTTAAAGCAGCTTTAATCGTCTTTTTGGTAACTTCATGACTTAACTGACGACATAACTACAACATTACATGATCGTAGTTTCTTTGGCGCTTTAATATGCAATGATAAACAGCTCGCTTCTCCGCATTTGTGCGTGCAGTTGAACGAGCATTTGCTACGATGACAGTATACC
The DNA here is from genome assembly GCF_001515645.1 of Sinocyclocheilus grahami. NCBI lineage: Eukaryota > Metazoa > Chordata > Actinopteri > Cypriniformes > Cyprinidae > Sinocyclocheilus > Sinocyclocheilus grahami. The sequence continues at coordinate 37,776 of NW_015507316.1, read as the reverse complement.
GGCTGACAGGACAGGAAAACTGTTTTTTGTTAACGCACTAATTTTGACAGCACTAATAATTACCGTTTTACTTTAAAGAATGTTATTAAATTAAATTAAAATAATTAGAAAACGGTAGGAGGGAATCTTAATTATGGAAATAATATCATAATATAAGAAATCTTTACAGTTCTAAAAATAGCCTTTATTTTCTTTCTGAACTTTTCTTGACAGACTCTCTTTTTATCGTCTCTTTTATATTCACCCATTTTTTCCCCTCTCTTTGATGAGTGTACGTTATATTCCTGTCATCTGACGTGTGTGTTTTCTCTCTCTGTAGGAGGAGATGGACACTCGTCCCAAAGTGTCGTCTCTGCTCAATCGTCTGGCGAACTACACAAACCTCATGCAGGGAGCTAAAGAGCACGAGGAGGCCGAGAGCATTGGCGAGAAGCGCAAGTGCAGCAAGGTGAAACACACACACATACGTTATAAACAGGCTCCAGACGCAGTAAAACGCTGCTTTCTCACGCTAAATCCCAGCTTTGTGTCAGATCATGTTGATTCAGTGAGTGTTTTTCCCATGATTCCCTGTGTTTGGCGTCAGTCTCCTCAGATGGGCACCTTCATGGGCGTGTATCTGCCGTGCCTGCAGAACATCTTCGGCGTGATTCTCTTCCTCAGACTGACGTGGGTCGTCGGTACGGCCGGAGTCCTGCAGGCGCTGTGTATCGTCTTCATCTGCTGCTGCTGCGTGAGTCTCACACACACACACAGATATACACACACAGATACACACACACACACACACACAGA
>NW_015507316.1:31278-36854 GCF_001515645.1 Sinocyclocheilus grahami | reverse complement strand
AGACTTTAAAATATAACAACTTCTAATTTAATTGAACTTAAAGCCATTTTCACATAAACCCATTATAATAAATGTCAGATTTAGTTATGTGCAAGTAGGAAATATACAGAAACAGAATAAAGTTATCAAACACTAGATTCTAAATTAAATGTAGATGAATCCTTAAAGCTACAGAAGTGATTGATTTCCTCTCTTTTCTTTAGTTCTTTGAGCAGCATCACAGCAGCTGGTTATCAGGTTATTTTGGCTGCTGAACGTGACGCGGATCTGACACGCTTCGTAGTTTCTCATAACTCTTTACCTTTTCTGACCCACTGCAGCTCTTAAAGTCTCTGTAACGAGCTGAGGAGCTGAATCAGGTGTTAGATGATGGAGACAGTGCTGCTGCTCCACGACAGAACAATTAATGTTCTTAAATATGACTCGTATAACAAATACTTACATGCACAGTTTTAAAGCAGCTTTAATCGTCTTTTTGGTAACTTCATGACTTAACTGACGACATAACTACAACATTACATGATCGTAGTTTCTTTGGCGCTTTAATATGCAATGATAAACAGCTCGCTTCTCCGCATTTGTGCGTGCAGTTGAACGAGCATTTGCTACGATGACAGTATACCGGCTGACAGGACAGGAAAACTGTTTTTTGTTAACGCACTAATTTTGACAGCACTAATAATTACCGTTTTACTTTAAAGAATGTTATTAAATTAAATTAAAATAATTAGAAAACGGTAGGAGGGAATCTTAATTATGGAAATAATATCATAATATAAGAAATCTTTACAGTTCTAAAAATAGCCTTTATTTTCTTTCTGAACTTTTCTTGACAGACTCTCTTTTTATCGTCTCTTTTATATTCACCCATTTTTTCCCCTCTCTTTGATGAGTGTACGTTATATTCCTGTCATCTGACGTGTGTGTTTTCTCTCTCTGTAGGAGGAGATGGACACTCGTCCCAAAGTGTCGTCTCTGCTCAATCGTCTGGCGAACTACACAAACCTCATGCAGGGAGCTAAAGAGCACGAGGAGGCCGAGAGCATTGGCGAGAAGCGCAAGTGCAGCAAGGTGAAACACACACACATACGTTATAAACAGGCTCCAGACGCAGTAAAACGCTGCTTTCTCACGCTAAATCCCAGCTTTGTGTCAGATCATGTTGATTCAGTGAGTGTTTTTCCCATGATTCCCTGTGTTTGGCGTCAGTCTCCTCAGATGGGCACCTTCATGCAGAAACAGAATAAAGTTATCAAACACTAGATTCTAAATTAAATGTAGATGAATCCTTAAAGCTACAGAAGTGATTGATTTCCTCTCTTTTCTTTAGTTCTTTGAGCAGCATCACAGCAGCTGGTTATCAGGTTATTTTGGCTGCTGAACGTGACGCGGATCTGACACGCTTCGTAGTTTCTCATAACTCTTTACCTTTTCTGACCCACTGCAGCTCTTAAAGTCTCTGTAACGAGCTGAGGAGCTGAATCAGGTGTTAGATGAGGGAGACAGTGCTGCTGCTCCACGACAGAACAATTAATGTTCTTAAATATGACTCGTATAACAAATACTTACATGCACAGTTTTAAAGCAGCTTTAATCGTCTTTTTGGTAACTTCATGACTTAACTGACGACATAACTACAACATTACATGATCGTAGTTTCTTTGGCGCTTTAATATGCAATGATAAACAGCTCGCTTCTCCGCATTTGTGCGTGCAGTTGAACGAGCATTTGCTACGATGACAGTATACCGGCTGACAGGACAGGAAAACTGTTTTTTGTTAACGCACTAATTTTGACAGCACTAATAATTACCGTTTTACTTTAAAGAATGTTATTAAATTAAATTAAAATAATTAGAAAACGGTAGGAGGGAATCTTAATTATGGAAATAATATCATAATATAAGAAATCTTTACAGTTCTAAAAATAGCCTTTATTTTCTCCATTTTTTTTTCAATTGATTTTGAACCTGAACTTTTCTTGACAAACTCTCTTTTTATCGTCTCTTTTATATTCACCCATTTTTTCCCCTCTCTTTGATGAGTGTACGTTATATTCCTGTCATCTGACGTGTGTGTTTTCTCTCTCTGTAGGAGGAGATGGACACTCGTCCCAAAGTGTCGTCTCTGCTCAATCGTCTGGCGAACTACACAAACCTCATGCAGGGAGCTAAAGAGCACGAGGAGGCCGAGAGCATTGGCGAGAAGCGCAAGTGCAGCAAGGTGAAACACACACACATACGTTATAAACAGGCTCCAGACGCAGTAAAACGCTGCTTTCTCACGCTAAATCCCAGCTTTGTGTCAGATCATGTTGATTCAGTGAGTGTTTTTCCCATGATTCCCTGTGTTTGGCGTCAGTCTCCTCAGATGGGCACCTTCATGGGCGTGTATCTGCCGTGCCTGCAGAACATCTTCGGCGTGATTCTCTTCCTCAGACTGACGTGGGTCGTCGGTACGGCCGGAGTCCTGCAGGCGCTGTGTATCGTCTTCATCTGCTGCTGCTGCGTGAGTCTCACACACACACACAGATATACACACACAGATACACACACACACACACACACAGATATACACACACACACACACACACACACAGACACAGATACACACACACACACACAGACACAGATATACACACACACACACACACACACACAGACACAGATATACACACACACACAGATACACACACACACACACACACACAGACACAGGTATACACACACACACATACACACACACACACATACACACACACAGACATATATACACACACAGATACACACACACACACATTGAATAAATTTAATTAATTTTAATATATTTTTAATATATTTTACATGTATATGTATATGTATAAACAAATATGTGACCCAGGACCACAAAACCAGTCATAAGGGTAAATTTTTTGAAATTGAGATGTATACATCATCTGAAAGCTGAATAAATAAGCTTTCCATTGCTGTATGGTTTGTTAGGATCGGACAATATTTGGCCTTTGAAAATCGCCTTTAAATTTGTCCAAATGAAGTTCTTAGCAATGCATATTACTAATCAAAAATTAAGTTTGAATATATTTACAGTAGAAAATTTACAAAATATCTTCATGGAACATGATCTTTACTTAATATCCTAATGATTTTTGGCATAAAAGAGAAATGTATAATTTTGACCCATACAATGTATTGTTAGCTATTGCTACAAATATACCCCAGCGACTCAACACTGCTTTCGTGCTCCAGAGTCACATATAGAAACCGCATAAGTGTTGTTATATTTAGCATCGAGTCTCTCTCTATTCAGACGCTGCTGACTGCGATATCAATGAGTGCCATCGCTACTAATGGAGTCGTGCCAGGTGAACTTTCTCTTCTGTTTAACTAGAAAAGAGCATTAATGAGTTCAGAAAGTGTGTCGAGAGGCGATAGCGACGCTTTACAGCTCTGAGCTCTGATAAACAGCTGATTTACTGTGTGTGATGTAACAGTGTGCGTGTTAATGTGATCGTTTAGAGCCTAGTTCACATAATCATGTGGACTTGAACTCTGATCAAAATTAGAGAACACTTTCAGATTTTATATTTAGCATCGAGTCTCTCTCTATTCAGACGCTGCTGACTGCGATATCAATGAGTGCCATCGCTACTAATGGAGTCGTGCCAGGTGAACTTTCTCTTCTGTTTAACTAGAAAAGAGCATTAATGCGTTCAGAAAGTGTGTCGAGAGGCGATAGCGACGCTTTACAGCGCTGAGCTCTGATAAACAGCTGATTTACTGTGTGTGATGTAACAGTGTGCGTGTTAATGTGATCGTTTAGAGCCTAGTTCACATAATCATGTGGACTTGAACTCTGATCAAAATTAGAGAACACTTTCAGATTCCTCCCAGTTATTGGTGTTAATCTGGTACCTGGTGCTAATTTCCTTAATTACTTGACAAACCCTATTTAACTGGCAGCATTCTTCTAATTATCACTGAGATTGTAAAATTCTTAAATGTGACGTGACATGTGGCCAAATATGGTGACCCATACTCAGAATTAGTGCTCTGCATTTATCCCATCCAAAGTGCACACACACACAGCAGTGAACACACACACACAGCAGTGGGCAGCCATTTTTATGCTGCGGCGCCCAGGGAGCAGTTGGGGGATCGGTGCCCCACCTACAATCCCTGCCGGTACAAGACTCGAACCCGTCACCTTTGGGTTGTGAGTCCGACTCTCTAACCATTAGGCCACGACTTCCCCTTGGTGAGCTGCTCTAAGGTGAGACAGGAGGTTGTCCAGATGAAGGCCAAAGGGACGACCCTTTCAGCCACTGCACGCGAAGCTGCTCTTTCCAAATCTGTGATTTCTCAAATATTGCAGCTTTACAGTGACACTAATTCATTCAAGTCCCTCAAAAAGGCTGGTCGTCCACATAAGACAAATGCAGAGAGGACAGGATAATGCGGAGACTCTCAATGGAGAATCGGTTCAGCACTGCAGCTGGAATTGCTTGTCAGGTCAGCACTGAACAGTATAAGGATCTGTCTCGGCAGGTTTAAGAGAAGTCAGACTGAAAGCAAACTCTGCAGTGACCAAACCTCTCATCAGCAGAAAGAATCAAAAGGCTAGATTCACCTTTGCTGAGGAGCATGTTGTGTGGAGAGAGGAGAACTGGTCTAAAGTTCACTTTAGTGAGAAACAGCAACATGCGGTTCCTTCCCTGCAATCATCTCCCAATCAGCCTGCAGTTTTCATGCAGGACAAAGCTCCCGTCATACTGCAAAACGGGTAAAGCAGCTCCTTAAAGCTGAAAACACTGAAATAATGAAATGGCCGGCTCAGAGTCCTGATCTAAACCCGACTGAAAATCTCTGGGAAATCCTTGGCAACAAAGTTCTGGCTAAGAAACCCACTACAGTCACCGAACTATAGAGGAGACTGAAGAAGAGTGGACCGAGATCACAGCAGCGCAGTCTGAGAAACTAGTGAAGTCCTGCGGCCGCAGATGTGCTGAAGTCACTCAAAGCAGGGCCCTCTACACTTCCTACTCATTTGTGACAGATGTAACCCTCCAAAACTTCAGTTGTAATCTTCTTTCATGCTACAGTGGTTACTGTTCTCTAATTCTGATCACTGTTTTCCACAAAATGAAGGGTTTCTTTAATTGAAATGCCTTGGATATGTTGTCAGATATGTTAGTAGAACAGTGGTAAACCTACAGCTAATATTCCATATTAACAATATATCAGAAAAATCAAGAATTATTAAATAAAGTAGGCACAGCTGGTGCATCTGAGTGAATGAATGTCTCAAATATTTCCCTCACCTGAACACGTCTGGGGGAGTAGGAAAGTTATGGCAAAGCATTTTGTTTTAGTAGCAGCAAGTTTATTTGATACATATAAAAATAAACTTGCCTAATATATAAAATTATTTATTTATAATATATATATATATATATATATATATATATATATATATATCTGATGTTGTCTCCAGGGATTAAAGTTCCGTCGCTACGACGGATTTCCGTCAGTTCATAAAGAGAGTCACGTGCTTCATTCCTGAATGATTCAGCCGTTCGA
>NW_015507316.1:23285-27635 GCF_001515645.1 Sinocyclocheilus grahami | reverse complement strand
TTTAAGGAGTCAAATGTCACCTCGTATTCGAAATTTTTTATCAGAATTTTTAATTATTGATCAGAAGGTGCTCCTAAATGTTTAAATTAGGAGGACAAGCGCTCCTAATTACAAGAAAAACACTGCTCTTAAATTGGGTGTGACAGGTATGGCTGAGGAATGGGGTTTGGTCGAAGGAAAATTGTCAGTCAAAAGATTTAGTTTTTGCTTTAACCCCTGCAATATTATAAGAAGTAGAATAAGACAAATAAGTTAACAATCATATGAAATTAGTATTAATAAATTAAATTGTACTACAGAGAAGAACACAAGTGGCTTGTAGGTACATTTTCAGACGTTTAATGAGGCTCAGAGGTGGCATGAGTGCAATTAAATTCATGTGGAGATTAATGTTTTAAATATAAAATTTTGAATACAGAAATATGATTTAAATAACTGAAATTATAGGCTAAAAATGAAACTAAATCCGCCAGCAGATGGCGGCAAGTCACTGATTTTATCACTGAATCATTCATTCAATTGATTCGTTCGAACGGCTGAATCATTCAGGAATGAAGCACGTGATTCGCTTTAAGAACTGACGGAAAGCCGTCGTAGCGACGGAACTTTAATCCCTGTGTCTCTCTATTAATATGATTTGCATGCATAATAATGATTTCTAGTATCATATCTGACTCTGCTGATGTTGAGCTGCTTCTGCTGCCGTAGGCTTGATGAATCTGTCTCTCCTGCTGTTGTAGAGTTAACATAGTGACTAACACACAGCCGTCTGTCTCTCCGCTCCTCCAGCGGGCGGCTCGTACTTCATGATCTCCCGTTCGCTGGGGCCCGAGTTCGGCGGGGCCGTGGGCTCCTGCTTCTATCTGGGCACGACCTTCGCCGGCTCCATGTACATCCTCGGGGCCGTCGAGATCCTGCTGGTGCGCAGGTCTTCACGTCTAACATTAATATTACGGTGGTTCGCATCAGAGTTTTTGTTCAGTTCTTCTGCCGTTTACAGATGTATATCGCTCCAAGTTCTGCCATCTTCGTCTCGGAGAGTCCTGACGACGAGGCGGCGGCCATGCTGAACAACATGCGCGTCTACGGCTCCATCTTCCTAGTGCTGATGTCGCTGCTGGTGTTCGTGGGAGTCAAATACGTCAACAAGCTGGCGTCTGTGTTTCTGGCCTGTGTGATCGTGTCCATCCTCTCTATCTACACCGGAGCGCTGGTGTCCGTCTTCAGCCCGCCATCCTTCCCGTGAGTATCTGTGAGGATGAACACGTCCATCTGAAATCATGTGCAAAAATAAGTGTTCATTTATTTAAATACTTAACCTTTTAATCAAAGCTAGCTTGTGATGCGCAGTACACTCCTATTTAAAAGTACTTTATTCATAAGGGACGCATTAAACTGATCAAATGTGACAGCAAAGACAATCCTAATGTTACAAAAGATTTCTCTTTCAAATAAATGCTGTTCTTTTGAGCTTTATATTCATCTGTGAATCCTGAAAAATACTATGGAAATATATGTGATGACCAATGTAATGCAAATATATACATACAAACATAGTCAAATTTAATGGATTTTTGTTGTTGTTGATATTACCATTGTCAAATTGACGTACAAATGAATTAAATAAATTATATATTGTGTAAATAATATATTTGATCACTTATATACTAATATATATTAATTTATAAAATTTTTGTTTAAAAAAAATCTGAAATTCGTTATTAATTGACAGCGTTGGCAGTAGGGGTGGGACAATATATCAATATGGCGATATATCGTTGTCCTTCTTCATGCGATACGAGAATCGATATCTGGCGCCAAATATCGATATTTTTCTACAATACAATACTACAATTTAGTACAATAAGGCGCTCTATATAGATTTCACTGCACCGGAACAGCTATCAGCATGGACTGTAGGCATCGATCACGATATTATTGCAGAGCGCATATTGAGTCTGTGAGTAGCCTAACCTCTCCGCTCGGACCTATATGAGTGAGAGAGAGCGGCGCCGGCGCGTCCAGCTTTATGTTAAAGTTTATAAGCCGTTAAATGAGTTGGTTTCCACAAAAAAGAAAAGTGTAAGCTTTTAGTAAGTCCTAGAATAAAATGATTAATTTCCTTAGCATGTTAAATTTGATTTACTGAACTTTTGAACTGCTTTCTAACAGTTTGGACTTGAATGTTAGACAGATATCGTGATGTATCATTATAGAATTGTCTAGCAATGTATCGTGATATTACCGTATCGTGAGCTATGTATCGTGATTCGTAACACTGCTGATCGGGATCTTCTTCCCCTCCGTCACCGGTAATGCTAACTCTCTCATTTATAGCAGCTAATCAGTCTGAGAGTGTGTTCATAATAACACACCATCATTCTGCTCACGAAGGAGTTGCACTGTTTGCTAATAAGCCATAAAATACCTGAATAGACCTGTACAAAAATATGAAATGTGCAGTTACAACTAGAGCATATTTTGCTGGTGATAATGATAATAAAGCTGTGATCTTATAATATAACATTTATTCATTATAATTATTGAAATTATGTATGTTTATAAATAGTGTATTTACTTAATTTATTTATTCATTTAATTATTTTTTATATATTTTATTAGTTTTATATTTTATATTGTATATAATGTTTTAATAAATTAAATTTAAACAATTCTAATACATTTAATTTTATATTATGTTTAATTACTTATTCAACTTCATGGCCTTATTTCAGTGATTTAAACGTTAACCACGCATAAACCTTATTTTCTCAGAATTGCTCACATATTATTGTAGCCCGGTTTGCGCTGAATACAGTGTAATCAGACTTTAGCCATTAATATGTTCATTTGAGTGCAGATAAAAAATACTTTTTTCACTAACCACACATAAACCTTATTTTCTCAGAAATACAAGTAACATGCATACTGATTACATATTAATGTAACACAGTGTAATCAGACTTTAGCCATTAATATGTTTATAAGAAACTGAAAAAGCACAAATGTCAGGTCATGTCAAAACATATTCTCTAAAGAGTTATGAGAAACTACGAAGCGTGTCAGATCCACGTCACGTACAGCAGCTGAAATAACCTGATAACCATCTGCTGTGATGCTGCTCAAAGAACTAAAGAAAAGAGAGGAAATCAATCACTTCTGTAGCTTTAAGGATTCATCTACATTTAATTTAGAATCTAGTGTTTGATAACTTTATTCTGTTTCTGTATATTTCCTACTTGCTGAATGGCACATAACTAAATCTGACATTTATTATAATGGGTTTATGTGAAACTGGCTTTAAGTTCAATTAAATTAGAAGTTGTTATATTTTAAAGTCTAATAAATGTTCAGATTGACAGCTCTCAGTTATACTGTAATGTTGAATGGCTTGAAATTTTTTAATCGATTGACTAATAATAATTGATACTTTTGACTCTTTTAAAAGCTGAAATGTGAAGTGCATCATTTTATAAAACTTTTTGTTTTTGTGAAAACCTGTATCTGAACGGTAATTGTTATTTTTACGGTCATTTTAACAGTTTAATATGTTACCATAGACACTGCCCTGCCCCTGTCTTAAAAAGTCTTAAATTTGAGCTGAAAAATCCTGCAGATACCCTGTTTATTTTAATTTGCTAAGTTATATATTTAATTGATTAACATTTTTATACTGCCACACAAAAATGCTCTTATTACGCTGTTATTCTGCACAATTTCTGGAATTAAAAAAAAAAAAAATTTTTAAAAAGTGATGTGTAGCCATTAGGCCACGACTGACCCAAATGAACAGTAGATTTTGAACAGTGCACTCGACTTGTCCTTCCATTTCCAGAATGAACTGTGAACTATCAGTATAACTCTGTTTTCTTCTGAGAAGATGCCGTGTATCGTCATGTGACATCGAATCGCGTCTCTTCATGTAAATCACTGATGTTTGTTCGCTGCTCTGTGTGTCAGGAATCATGGCGGGATCGAACCGCTCTGGAGATCTGAAGGACGCCCAGCGCTCCATTCCCATCGGCACCATTTTGGCCATCCTCACCACCTCACTCGTCTGTATCCTTGAGTCACACACACACACAGATACATACACACACACACACACACACACACACTCTCTCTCTCTCACACACACACAAGCACACACTCACACACAGATACATGCACACACACACTCACACACACACAGATACATGCACACACACACTCACACACACACTCACACACACACACACACACACACACACTCACTCACTCACTCACTCACACACACACATAAGCACACACTCACACACAGATACATGCACACTCACTCACACACACACACACACACACTCACTCACTCAC
>NW_015507316.1:18558-20801 GCF_001515645.1 Sinocyclocheilus grahami | reverse complement strand
CACTCTCACACTCACACACACACTCACACACACACACACACACACGTGAGGACGAGACAGAGCTCTCTCATTCGGGCTCAAATAATGACGATATTTAATAATAATAGTCAGCCCCTTTATTAATTATCAGCTTCTTTGCCCTAAAATATTTACTTTGTTATTTAAATATTTAATATATATTATTTATTTAAATATTTCTAATAATTTAAGTTAATATTTCACTAATTTATCAACACATTCACCTATGTCACATGACATGCAGGAAAACAAATCAAATATTTATTTTGATTATTTAAAATGTTTTATTATTTAAATTATTTATTTATATGATAATTTATTAATTATTCTACATTTAAGTATTAAAATAATTTGTAATAGTATTTTTATATTTATAATTATTTTAATTGAATATTTATATTTTACATGCATGCATGCAGACGCCTTTATCCAAAGCAACTTCTAAAACAGGCACAAAAGCAAACAACTTTACATTTTTATAATTAAATTAACTCTCAACTGTTCATCAACTCACAAACCCCTTCATGCAATAATATCATTGATCAGTCTGACTGGATGTTTTGCGTTAATAAAGAATCTGAGGAAGACGCTCGAATCGAGTTCAGTTCATTCTCACAGTCGGATGTTTCCTGAGCCTGCGTCTCTCTCAGATCTGAGCTGTGTGCTGCTGTTTGGATCCTGTGTGGAGGGCGTGGTTCTGCGAGACAAGTTAGTCTCTTCCTGCCGTCGCTCGTCTTCTCTTCTGGGAATGCAGATGTCGTGTTTCTGACGCTCTGACTGTGCTTCAGGTTCGGAGACTCGGTGAAGGGCAATCTGGTGGTCGGGACGCTCTCATGGCCCTCCCCCTGGGTGATCGTGATTGGCTCATTTTTCTCCACGTGTGGCGCGGGCCTCCAATCGCTGACCGGAGCTCCTCGCCTGCTGCAGGCCATCGCTAAAGACAACATCATCCCCTTCCTGAGGGTCAGACGCGTTCACGCTCACCCAGAGACCTACATTTACATTTATTCATTTAGCAGACGCTTTTATCCAAAGCGACTTACAATTGAGGAAAACAACAAGAGATTCATCACAGAAAAGTGCTCGCAATATAACGTTTCAGACATCGTTCAGATTAAGACAAGCTAGACAGGGAGGGATTAAGGAAAAGTGGAAGCATATATATATATATATATATGTGTGTGTGTGTGTGTGTGTATGCGTCAAAGACAAAAAAGGGTTAATGCTGCTTTAAATTGTTGTTTTTCCCCCAAAATTTTTAAAAGTTTTCTGTTTAATTTAATTGCAATTTTGTTTTTGTTTTTCTGAGCAAAAAATAAATATCACACATTTTCCCCTGATTTACAGAAGAGACCCACTAGAATATCATAAAATCACTTTTGTGAATTTCTTTTGATGCGGACATCTTAACGTCTTTGACCCATATATATATATATATCATTTTTTATAAGGATGGATTTTATATGACTTATATATAATATAAATTATACCCTTAGTTCATTACATGAGCAGTTATATTTTAAGCTTCAATTCATTTTAAAATCAAAAACAATGAATAATAAGCTTTTAATAAATCAGATCGACGCACCTCTAACACATATATATCTAAGCTCTAGAATTAATATGTAATAAATGCTTACAGTAATATTACATATTTATTTTTAGATTATATATATTTTTATTTATAATTTGTTTAATTTCTGAAATTTTATTTAATTATAACATTATTATATATATATAATTCTGACATCTAGATATTTCATTTTATATTATATATTTAATTATATATATATATATATATATGGAGGACGAGAAATGACTTAAGTATAAATAAATAAATACGTAAATGCAGAATTAAATAAATAAATAAATGTAGAAATACATAAATTAATAAATGAAGAAATAAATATATGAAGAAATAAATATAGAAATACATAAATAAATGTAGAAATACATAAGTAAATAAATAAATAATTAATTAAATGCTGAAATAAATCAATAAATAAATGCTGAAATACATAAATGAATAAATAAATAATTAAATGCTTAAATAAATAAATAAATAAATAAATAAATAAATGCAGATATGCATAAATGAATGAATGCATAAATAAATAATTTTGTCAAAACTGTCATTTTTAATTATGCTATTTTTGTACCATTTGTGTTATACTAATTTTTTTCTACATTTATTTATGTATTTATACATTAACTTATGCATTTCT
>NW_015507316.1:14205-15055 GCF_001515645.1 Sinocyclocheilus grahami | reverse complement strand
GAATGGGAGAGCACTTGCTGAACTGTTGCGGGATGTAGCTGACACGCAAGACCTGTTTGATGCGCGTGATCGCGCTTTATGTTTCTCTATGGTCTAACGTTACACAGGCCCGTACAATCACTGTCAAAGATAATCGTACGTAATTCAAAGCATTTGTGTGTCATTTTAATTTACTCGTGCGTAATTTAAAAGTATTGCATGTGATTCTCTGTTTTTTTTGTCAGAGTTGGATTCCAAAATCTACAGCCACGACAGTTTACAGAGACAAGATTTTGTGTGTTTGTTAGAGTACAACTTAGGGCCAGGCTTTCCCGCTGACAGGAGATGGATGCATGCTGTAAATCCAGTATAGCCTGTAAAGTGTTCAACAGAGCAAGATACATAGAAAAACTGAGCCGTATTGTCCGTACAGTATCTGTGACTTTACAACCGACCCAACGGAACGGCCAGAGGTGTCATTCCCCGGCATTCGATATTCACACATCTAGGGACCGTCTCTAAAGTTACATACGACATTGGTATACACTTTTCTAACTTCAATAGCATTTGAGGAGAATGACTCACAGTAACACAACCAACTGTAGCGAAAGAAAAAAACAGCAATATTTACAATCATGTGTGTGTATCAATCATGTGTGTGTATCAATCATGTGTGTGTATCAATCATGTGTGTGTATCAATCATGTGTGTGTATCAATCATGTGTGTGTATCAATCGTGTGTGTGTATCAATCGTGTGTGTGTGTGTATGTATTAATCGTGTGTGTGTGTGTATTAATCGTGTGTGTGTGTGTATTAATCGTGTGTGTGTGTGTTAATCTTGTGTGTATTAATCAGGGGCGTGTGCGTGT
>NW_015507316.1:0-14089 GCF_001515645.1 Sinocyclocheilus grahami | reverse complement strand
GTTTTTTGTGTGTTTATATCGGGGGTGTGTGTGTGTGTGTGTGTGTGTGTGTGTGTGTATTCGGATGTGTGTGTGTGTGTGTATTAATTGGGTGTGTGTGTATATTAATCGGGTGTGTGTGTGTGTGTGTTCAGGGCGGAGAAGGAGTGGGGTGATGGGATCAGAGGTCTGTCTCTCAGCGCGGCTCGGTTCGCTCTGCTCCGGCTGGAGGAAGGTCCACCGCACACAAAGAACTGGAGGTACAAACACACACTCATCTGTGACCGTCACAATTATAAAACACCTGCTGAGCCTGATACACACACACACACATTTTGTTTTTTACAATTTTTATAGCTTTTTTTTTTTCAGTACCGAAAGTGATATAGCAATTAATACTAATTCAAAACAGTAAAAAGAAAATGAAATAAATATAAAATGTAATTATAATTCAGGCCCCAGCTGCTGGTGTTATTGAAGCTGGATGAAGACGCTCACGTCAAATCTCCGCGTCTGCTGACGTTCGCCTCTCAGCTCAAAGCGGGGAAGGGTTTGACCATCGTGGGAACCGTCATCCCGGGAAACTTCTTGCAGACCTACGGCGAGGCTCTGGCGGCCGAGCAGGTCTGTTTCGCTCGTTTAGTACAGATCATGAGACACGTCTCTCTGTGTGTCTTCATCACCAAACGTCTCTCTCTCTGTGTGTGTGTCAGACGCTCAAGCATCTGATGGAGAAGGAGCGCGTGAAGGGCTTCGTCCAGTGCATCGTGACGCAGAAGCCGCGCGAGGGCATCAGTCACATGATCCAGTCCAGCGGTTTGGGCGGCATGCGGCACAACACTGTGGTCATGGGCTGGCCGGACGCCTGGAGACAGAGCGAAGACCCGCAGAGCTGGAAGACCTTCATCAGTGAGTCACACAGAAACTAATGGCTTTCCGTCCTTTATTCAGACACACGTCGTTCCACAAGAAAACAGCTTACAACTGGATGGTGATTTATATCAGTAAACTCCCAAATTAACATAAAAACACCATAAAGTAATTCAAGTGACTAAACATGGACAGATAATCAGTTTACTTGATTGATTATTTTATGGATGTTCACAATTTTCTCATGTAGACAGTAAAATTGTGACCATTGAAACCAATGCAGAATCACTTAATATGCATGAATATAATGACTTGCACAGTATTTAAATATTTATCATGCAAATTATGTTTTTATTTTTGTAGTCAAGTTATATCACTGCAGAGAGTGCGCTTTCAGTCTGACTTCTCTTAAACGTGCGTAAATTACGTATAAATATATTGTCTTGCATGAATTTATTTTACAACAATACAAAGAGCAGTGCGTGACATTTTCACCAGATTTAGTCCTACACTTATTCACTTTTATTTTTCAATAAATGTTTAGATTTTATAAATTTTTGTGCACTCATGACTTTTCTAGAGCCACTGCTGAATTATCCACTAGCCTAGTTTATAAGTGTTTTTGTCACAGATGATGATATATTTTATTAATTTGTAAGTTTTCTGTATTTAGTAGATTGTGTTTAACACACAAAACAGTGATAATCAGGTCAACACAAATCTTTACCATTTTAATTTAATTTTACTTTAATTTAAATTATTTAGAAATTTTATTTTACTTAAAAAATAACAATAAAATATATATATATATAATATTTTATTTTTTTATTTCTGTTTCAGTTTTAGTTATTTTAGTACTTCAAGTTAAACTAAACAAGAATTGTAAATATTTCAATTTCATTCAATTTCATGGAATGATAACGGTTTTGGCTTTAATGAAGGATAATAGCCCGGATCGCTCAGACTCAAAAGAGTGATTGATGTGTAAATGAACGATGTTCATTAATGTGACTCTATCAGACTGAGCGCTGACGGCGGTCTCTCTGTTGATTCAGACACGGTCCGCGTCACCACCACGGCTCATCTGGCTCTGCTGGTGCCCAAGAACATCTCTCTGTTCCCCAGCAACAGCGAGCCGTGTGCAGACGGCTTCATCGACGTGTGGTGGATCGTGCACGACGGCGGGATGCTGATGCTGCTGCCCTTCCTGCTGCGCCAGCACAAGGTGTGTGTGAGGCGCGTCTCTCCGCCCGCTGTGCTAGCGCTAACGCTAACGCTGTGTGCTGTCTCAGGTGTGGCGGAAGTGCTCCATGCGGATCTTCACCGTGGCTCAGATGGAAGACAACTCCATCCAGATGAAGAAGGATCTGGCCACGTTCCTCTATCACCTGCGCATCGATGCCTACGTGGAGGTCGTGGAGATGGTAAATAACCTTCTGTTATTTCACACGAGCGCCAAAGACACTCTCCAATCCTGTTATGATCCTTAATCTGATCCTGATCATCCACATGGCTGCTGTTATCATCCTGCTAACGCTCACAGATTAGCCTCCTCACGGGTTCATCCTGTCCTCAGCTATAAATACCCATAAAAAATAATAAATAGGTCATGAAAAAAAAATGTGTTATATATGTAACATATATTTTTTTTATTTCAGTTAGTTGCCAAGGCAACATTTCTCATTTTAAATTAACTTGACGTACTAAAATAACTAAAACTTAAATAAAAATGTATAAAAGCTATGTAGACATTTATTTCAAATTTTAAAATATATATATATATAATAAAAGTGGCAAAAACATGCAACAACGTTGCTAAAACTTTCACTAAAATTAACATGAAAACTGAAAATATAAATAAAAAAACTAAAAATAAAGAAATTCACTTAAATTAAATACTTGGATGACAAGCTTAAACTAAAAAAAAACATAAAATTAGAAATCTTACCTTGGCAATGAACTGAAATAAGTTCAAGTTAAATGAATAAAGTTACTTAAACTGAAGAAAATAAATAAACTAAAGCTAAATATAAATAATGTAAACAAAGGCTAATAAAAATAGCAAAAGTACATCATAAAATTCCTGAAACTAAAATTAAAATGAAAACAGAAAATATAAAAATAAAAACTAATTCAGAATATTAATAAAAACTAAAACAACACTTGTTCTCGTTAACTTAAGATATTGTGTATTGTTTTCAGTAAGTTAAATTAAAATTCAAAAAATCTATTGTAAATGAAATTAGATAAAACTAATTAACTAAAACAACTTAACTGGACATTAGAAATGTTGCCTTGGCAACTAACTGAAATAAGTTTAAGTTAAAGGACTAACATTACTAAAATTGAAAAGAAAAAAAAAATTAAAGCTAAATAGAAATATAAAAAAATTAATATAAACAAAAAACGAATAAAAATGACAACGGCACGTAATAAAATGACTCAAATCTAAATGAAAATGGAAAATCTAAAAGTTAAAGGTAATTTAAAATATGATTAAATACTGTAATACCGGAAGATCCAGTTGTGACATTTTTATTAAAAATAATTTTTTTTTTTTAAATGAAGCAAATGCACGGATTAATTGTTCACGATAGGCTCTCTCTCTCTCTCGCACACACACACACACACACACACACACACACACACACACACACACACACTCACACACACTCTCACGCACACACACACTCACTCCGCGGGTGTTCCCCTGTCTAATGATGTCATTTCCTGTGGTCGTCAGGACACTGTCGTTTCTCGGCATGACGATCTGTTTGGCTCTCATGTTCATTTCCTCCTGGTACTATGCCATCGTCGCCATGGTGATCGCCGGCATGATCTACAAGTACATCGAGTACCACGGGTACGTTGCCATGGGAGCCTGTGTGTGTGTAACACATTTTTATTTTGTTTTTATATAGTTTAGTTTCAGTTTTAATTAAAGGTTAGCAGAATTAACAGATCACTTCCAGAGCGCAGGCCAAAGAAAGACTTAAGACATAATTCAGCCTTAGTGATGCAAATGTCTATCTTTTTTATTTATTTATTTATTTATTATTTCGTCTCTGAAATCAGCGGAGCACATTTTGAAATAGGCGCTGTTTTTATAAATAAACCGCAGATTTGAGTTTTAAACAACTACATTCTCGCCTGAAATATTTTTAAAACTACATGTCATGACACAATAACAGTAATATTTATATATAAAAAACAAATTATGTGAATGGTGGTTGAACTACAATGCTGCGTGAACTCAACCAATCAGCATGTTCAGCGCTCAAGTCCCGCCCCCGAAAGTCCCGGACCTTTGAAAAAGTACTACCTCGCGAGCAGGGACTTTCTGAGGGGCAGATTTTTTTCCACTGCGGTGGAAACGGGGCTAAACTTTATATTTGCTTTTGTAGTGAAAACATTTCAAAATAAGAGTCCCGGTGCATTTTGGGCTTGTTTATAATTAAAAGTCAAGCATTGAGCATATAGTGTTTTTTTCTGAATATTATTGGTGCGTAGATTGGGCAGTGATTTTGGTCGTTAGTGTTGATGTGTGTGTGTGTGTGTGTGTGTTTCAGCATGACAGCGACATCAGCGCGTACACGTACGAGCGCACCCTGATGATGGAGCAGAGGTCACAGATGCTGCGGCAGATGCGCCTCTCGAAGTCCGACCGCGAGAAAGAGGTGAGTGTGCAGAGAAAGAGAGCGCTTCTACACGACACACACTCGCTCACCGCTCATTTCTTCTGTCTCTAGCGAGTGCGCTGGAGTTTTGATGACGTAAGTGCACACTTCACTCAAACCTAGTGCACTTCAGACGTAGACAGCGCTTCTGTAGCGTTTGAGCGTCCGTCTCTGGCTTTCTGTGCTTTAGAGAGACACTTTAGAGAGTCTGTGTTCGTGTTTAGTGAGTATCTGTGTCTGCATGTGTGTGTTACTGTACGTACAAATCCTCAGGAACTACAAAGAAGACGAAAAACTAACCAAAGGTAAAAATATAAAAAAAAAGTTTTGATAATTGAAGTAAAATCAATGAAACGTTGAAAAAACATATTTCATTTCTGCTAGATGCCAAAGCAACATTTCTCATTTTCTTTCAATTTTCGTTAAAGTATTAAAATTACTAAAACTATCAAGTTATATAAAAACTATAAAATAAAATATACAAAAACTGAAATCAAATTCGTAAAACGTAACAAAACGAATAGAAATTACTAAAACTGTAACTCAAATTAAAATGAAAACAAAATATAATAATAAACATTTATTTAATATATTTATATATTAATTAATTACGTGTGAAACTGTACTTAAATTAGACATAAAAGTTGAAGTACTAAAATTACTAAAACTGAAATAATAAAACTAAATAGATATTAAAAAGAAATATTATAAACGAAGACAAATGATAAAAGCACATAACAAAATTACTAATGCTGCGGCAGATGCGCCTCTCGAAGTCCGACCGCGAGAAAGAGGTGAGTGTGCAGAGAAAGAGAGCGCTTCTACACGACACACACTCGCTCACCGCTCATTTCTTCTGTCTCTAGCGAGTGCGCTGGAGTTTTGATGACGTAAGTGCACACTTCATTCAAACCTAGTGCACTTCAGACGTAGACAGCGCTTCTGTAGCGTTTGAGCGTCCGTCTCTGGCTTTCTGTGCTTTAGAGAGACACTTTAGAGAGTCTGTGTTCGTGTTTAGTGAGTATCTGTGTCTGCATGTGTGTGTTACTGTCCGTACAAATCCTCAGGAACTACAAAGAAGACGAAAAACTAACCAAAGGTAAAAATATATAAAAAAAAGTTTTGATAATTGAAGTAAAATCAATGAAACGTTGAAAAAACATATTTCATTTCTGCTAGATGCCAAAGCAACATTTCTCATTTTCTTTCAATTTTCGTTAAAGTATTAAAATTACAAAAACTATCAAGTTATATAAAAACTATAAAATAAAATATACAAAAACTGAAATCAAATTCGTAAAACGTAACAAAACGAATAGAAATTACTAAAACTGTAACTCAAATTAAAATGAAAACAAAATATAATAATAAACATTTATTTAATATATTTATATATTAATTAATTACGTGTGAAACTGTACTTAAATTAGACATAAAAGTTGAAGTACTAAAATTACTAAAACTGAAATAATAAAACTAAATAGATATTAAAAAGAAATATTATAAACGAAGACAAATGATAAAAGCACATAACAAAATTACTAAAATGAAAACTGAAAATATAAAAATAAGAGTTCATTTAAAATAATAATATGTACTATAATACCGGAATATCCAGCTATGACATTTTAATTAAATAATTAACATTTTGATTTAAAATAAATAATAATAATAATAGTACATTTTATTTGATGGCGCCTTTCACCCAAGGACACCTTACAAAACAGATTAACACAAGTCCAAACAAGTTATCAATAATACAATCAACAAATAACAAGGTGTTAAACTAATAGAAACAATAAACCATAATAAAAATAAAATAAATTATACAGAGTGTGCTAATCTGAACAGGTATGTTTTTAATCGTGATTTTAATTGACACAAAGAGTCATATTGACGAATGTGTGGAGGAAGAGAGTTCCAGAGACGCGGGGCGGAGCAGCTGAAGGATCTAGCTCCTATAGTAGTAACTCTAAATGTAGGTACTGTTAACATTGCAGTTTTTGAGGAACAAAGTGTTCGGGGAGGAGTATAGGGCCGAAGCAAGTCAGAGAGATATGTGGGGGCTAGGTTATGAAGCGCTTTGAAAGTTAACAAAATAGTTTTATAACTGATCCGGTGGGAAACAGGAAACCAGTGCAGCTGGATGAGGAGAGGTGTAATGTGGTCCGTTGATCTGGTGCGGGGTAATGATCCTAGCCACTTTGATTGGAGACGATGCAGACCTTTGAGGTGCCAGTGAGAAGGGCATTGCAGTAGTCTATACGGGAAGTGACCAGAGCATGGACAAGAACCTGTGTATTGTGCTGGGAGAGGAATGGACGTAGTCTGGAGATGTTGCGGAGGTGGAAATATGCAATACGAGTGATATTATTCATGTGAGGTCCTAAGGAAGTGCATTATCCATATGACACCGAGTCTTTTAACTTGAGAGGAGACAGGTATCGAAGAACCATCAACCGGTATGGTAACAGGATTAGTTTTGGAGAGTGTGGCCCTAGAGCCAATGAGGAGAACCTCACTTTAATTTCCATTGAGTTTGAGAAGGTTGAATGACATCCAGTTGCTGATAGCTTGTAGACAGGAAGTGAGAGCAGAGGGAGGAAGAGAAGTATTTGGTTTTGTAGAAGATGGAGTTGTGTATCATTGGCGTAGCAATGAAAATTGATCCCAAAATGACGGAGAATATTGCCCAGAGGTAAAATGTAAATGATAAAAAGCAGCGGTCCCAGCACTGAACCCTGAGGAACACCATGAGTAACTGTGGCAATTTTTGATGCAACATTTTTTCCCTGGATTAAATATTTTGTATTATGTAGATACGACCTGAACCAGGCTAGAGCATTATTAATGATCCCAATGGCAGCCAAACCTTCCAACAGGATTGAGTGGGAAATGGTGTCAAAAGCTGCGGATCAGAATGGATAAAAGGCCATTGTCAGCTGCAAGTAAAAGATCATTTGTAATTTTTACCAGCTATGATTCTGGCGAAACCTTGACTGAAAAGGTTCATATAGGTTATTGTTATGAAGGTGAACTTGAAGTTGAGTTGCTATAGTCCGTACTAAGAGTTTAGTAATGAATGGGATGTTGGAAATGGGACGGTAATTATTTGGGTCATTAGCATCCAAACCAGGTTTCTTAAGAACTGGGATAACAGAAGCCGTTTTGAGAGATGTAGAAACGGTGGCAGTAAGTATGGAAGAGTTGATTATAGACAAGCGTACAGGAGGTGTTCTTGGACTTGGAAGTTAATCTCATGATGTCTTCGACTAATGGAGGCTGAAAAGTGGATAAGGTGGAGAATGATGGGTTCAGTGTGGTAGTCCAGCGTATACAGTTAGATGTAGAAACTGAAGAATTCAGCTGTTGATGAATATTGTTAATTTTGGTACAAAAAAATAAAAAATTTAATTGTTACATTTTATAAAAAAAAAATATATAAAAACTATAACAAAATGTTTTATTCTACAATAAAAAAATGAATTAAATATATTACAAATGACAAAATTATATTTTAAACTGAAAATATAAAATTATATATATATTTTTTTTAATTAAATTATACCAGAAAACATTTGAATGAAAACTAATGAAATAAAGATGAGTATTCTCAGTGAGATCTGATTGGCCTCTGATGTAAGCAGCTGTTGTGTATGTAGCTCTGAGTGTGTTTAGTCTGTCTGTTCGGCGCGTCTGCAGGCGCAGCTGGTCAAAGACAGGAACTCAATGCTGCGTCTGACCAGCATCGGCTCGGACGAGGACGACGACACGGACGCTCCCGGCGCAGGAGACCGCAGCGCAGAGTACCGGCGAGTCCACATGACCTGGACCAAAGACAAGGCCCTGCAGCTGCGGAGCAACACACAAACACACACAGCCTCGTGCTGCAGCACTCCGGAGGGCTTCAGAGACATGCTCAACATCCGGCCGTGAGTCTCCTGCTCTCTCTGCTCACTGTGCGGCTCCATGAGTCCGCTTACTTCAATCTTTAAACCTTTTATGCATCACTCCTAAACTGCAGGAAGGAGCTCTGGTTACAAAAATGGCATGCGATAAACTATTAAAGTATTAAAACGTGCAATAAACTATTTCTAGTACTTTAAAATGCCAAAAGATTAGAATAAAACATGTAAAAAATTAATTATATTTTTAAATCATTTCTATATTATGTATAATATTAATTATAATTATAAAAAGTATATTATTATAATTAATAGAGTTCATAAAATGTCTATAGTATGATTGACAATTGCAGAAAGAAATGTTCTTTATAATTATAATAATAGTATAATAGTAAATATTTATATTTAATAAACAAATAAATATACCTGTTTATAATTTGAATTGTAATATTTTATTTTGACATATTTATAATATTTTTTATAACAAATAATATTATATTTTATTACATAATGACTGTAAATAATAATATAATTTATAAGTCTGTTATTATAATTAACATTATTTATGATAATATAAATGTCTAAGATAAGATTATTTAGTTGTAGTAATAAATATTTTAATTCTTATAATATAGTACATAACATTTTTATATTTAATGATGAAAATGGATATTTATTGAATTTATATTTATAAAACTATTTAATATTAGCATGCTTATGCTTCTTATTGTTATAAATATAATTATATTTGACTATTATAATTATAAATAATATTACAATATAATATAGTGTTTAAACATGCATTTATAATGTATTAAAATATAATCTATTTATTGATGAGTTGTTGATGTGGCTGGAGGTTTGTGCTCCATGTTCCTCGCGCCTGACGTGTGTCTGTTACAGAGATCAGTCCAACGTGCGGCGGATGCACACCGCTGTTAAACTCAACGAGGTGATCGTCAACAAATCCCATGATGCCCGGCTGGTGCTGCTCAACATGCCCGGGCCGCTTTTTTTACTTTTGATCATCAGTTGCTTATATCTATCTTTATGTGCAGGGATTGTGAATTTGTTTGTTTGTCATTTTTGAAATCTCAAGTGTTATCTGCTATTTTTATCACCTGAAGTAATAAAATGACAGTAATACATCTCTTTTAAAACGGCAAACATTGTGTTTTTTTCTTGGGTTTCCTTTCAGGGAATTCATTATAATCCCCAAAAAATGTTCTTAAATCATATTAATATTAATTAGTGAAATGCCATCCCATCTGAATGACCATTCATTTCTTCTGCTTATTAGAAATGGGGTCTTTCTAGCCCTCTAAAGTGTAATAATGTCTCGTATCTCGAAAACTGCAGTAAAATGGTTTCATATGAAGTGTGCATTTAGTATGAGACGTCCCCTATAAAACTGAGCATCGTGTTTTATACTTACTAGAAATTGCCCTCTGTTTCCTGAGAATCTTGCTGTAACAAATCTACATAAAACAAGGATTTGAAAGGTGATATTTAAAGAAAAATAGCCTATAGTAGGCTAACACACAACCATCAAAGGCACCAATAAATAACACGGATATTAAAGCAGAAGCACAAAAAAAAAAATCTTGAGAAATGTCTATCGCCTCAGTTGAAGTGTGAACCGGACATCTCTTCCTCTTTACTACTAGTTATAGCATGAAATTAACATGAATGAACGTTTGAGTTATGTTGTTTCAACCGCGGAGAGACGACAAAACATTATAGCCCACTGACGTTAATCTAAAGCTGCCTGAGACCGCTCCCTATCCCCTATGTAGTGCACTCAATTGTCACACACTGTAGGGATTAGTGAATGAGTGAGCGATTTCAGACACCGCTTATCTCTCCTGTTTGGGTTGTTTGTCGGACACGGCGGATTGGGCGTTATGATTGGTCAGATCGCCTGTCAATCAAACTCCCGGCGAAGGTTGAAATCCCGCCCCACATTCCAGAACCTGTTCCACTCGGATATACGTCACAGTAGGGAAGAAAAAAGACTATGGTGACTTCCGTTTCATGCTGACTTCAATGTCTCCTTAACCTTTTCACCTGATCCAGTTTCTGATAAACATTATCATTAACAGATGACTAATTTACACGTCATTAATAATACAGATGCAACACAGTGAAATACAATGTTTATATGCCTTACTATATCTCAAAATAGAATGTTATACATGTCTAACTTTAAAAGGATGCATCTTTTGTCTTTTGAGGAGATGGACAAGTCTTGCAGTAGTAGGTCAAAGTGACTAATAAACCTGCGTCTCTGACATTAATCAAACCACAAAAGAAACAGAAAACCACTCACTCGAACAAGTGAAGAATTTCACTGCTATCTTAAATTGTGGCATCCTAACAACTTAAAATTCAGCAACAAATGTTGATGTATTGTCATTGTGATATAAAGTTGGTCTCATTTGTTGATATATATATTTTCTTCTTAAGTTAATTAGATGAGTAAGAGCTGATTGAGCATTGGTATTGAGCACAAACACATTTTTTTAGTCAAACTGTGATAACTGAAGCTGGTAATGCTGTCCTACACTCTTAAAAATAAAGGTGCTTCACGATGCCACAGAAGAACCTTTTTGTCTAAATGGCTCCATAAAGAACCTTCAACACCTGAAGAACCTTTGTTTCACAAAAGCTTCTTTGTTGGCGAAAGAAGGTTCTTCAGATTATAAAAAGCTAAGAAAGAGAATATATTCTGTAAAATATTCTGCTAATGAATACTCTGCACCTTTAACCTCTGTTTGCATTTGACCATTTATTCATATAACACATTTATGTAATAACATTGCAGTGCTATTAGAAGACTTTCCATTTGTTATATATTCAAAGTATTCATGGTTTATTAAAAGTATCAAACCTTGTAGAAATATGTTTTAATGGTTGATGGTTGTATTTACAATTTTACAGGGACATGTTTTTTTTTTTACATCTTGTCCTACTGTACACAGTGTATTAAAAGCAACACATTAACAATTCAAACACAATTATACTGGTTATTATGTAAAAGTCAAACATATGTTATCCGTCACATGACATGCAGTTCTATACACTGTGGTCACTGTCTAACTCATATAATAGAAACGCATTAATATGCTTGCATTTAATGTAGCTTACCTTCTTTAGTCGTTTTACAAAGATTCTAGCCTGGCAACAAAACTGTACAAAATATTAAAAAGCCCTTTTTTACTTAATATGGTGTAATTGAATGCATTTGTGTTTGTGCATTTTAAAAGATGTTATATTTGAAATATATAGATTTTGTAAAAATATTATACATGTATTAAAAAAATAACTAATAATTCATTTAATTCTGGAGAGCAAAGCAATGAAAATGTACATCTGGATCTCTGTATGTCACAAATATCAGTTAACTTCAGCAAAAATCCTGCTTAATTATATACGGTTACGTTTTCAACTTTTGCTGTAAAATGAGGACTTACTGTAGACCAGCGGGATTGTTCAGGAGATGTTGGGGGAGTCCATCTGCTCTCTGTCAGGGGCAACTAACCGCTTGTGTCTCAGTTCTTCATGGTTTGGTCAGGTTTTATCCTAAAATTCTGACAGTTTGTGTTTTGTTGTCTCAAGTCCATCAATGATATCCTGTAACTGATTCATTAATTTCCTGATTTCAACAATGAATTTCCCAGCTTTTGACTTGATCTTACTTTCATCTACTTCTTCAGCTATGGGTTTTTCTGCTAGTTTGTTCATGTCGGCGACTGCTCTGCTATTTTCACTAACAGATCATGTCAAGCACAAGGCGGAACCCACCATAAATCTCTGCTATAGCTGCAATCAAACCCATATTTTGATTCATCTGCACTGTCAGTCCAGTAAGGTCTTCTAGCCGTATGTTACGGCGGTTAAAATATTTACTAAAATCATCTGCACCCTGCGCTAGTGTTTTAAAGTCTCTCACTATTTTCTCAGTGCGCTCATGAATGTCTTTCATCTTTTCAGCCATAGGTTTGATTTTATCCTGAAATTTCTTCAGTTCAGATTCAATGCCTTTTCTTAATGCTTGCACCTGCTCCTTTTTCTTAGAGCTGCAGATCGCACTTTTAATTCCAGCGTGTGTGAGAGTCGCTACTCCTGCAACAGCAGCAATAGCAGCAGAAGCTCCCAGAGTAAATGGAGCTAAAGCTATTCCTGCTCCTAACCCTAATCCTGTTAGCAGAGAAGCCCCTCCAATGATCCCCGCCACTCCTGCTTTTCTAGATCCTTCAGTAGAACCTCTGAAATCTGTTTCAAAGGTTTTGATGATCTTTCGTAGTTCCTCTGTGCACTGCTGGAGTTGGAGTTGATCTCTCTCATAGAGTTTCATAAATTCATCTCTGAGTTGAAAAACATCAGCTCTAGAGAAAAGAAAGATGCCGGGTTTATTCAGACTGTGCTTTGCAATACAATTTGAGTTTCGGTTAACACTTAAAGACTCTTCTTGCTATACTCTTGATTCTTGCTCTCACATGCACGAGTTCAGGAGATCTCTTATAAATACTGCCTCGTAATGTAATAATCACACTGTGGTGAAAGACCCAAATATTCGTATTCTTTGAATTAATGACATAATTCTTACATTTCAGGAGGTATCTCGATGCTGTTGCGTCTGCGGGGAAGACTGGATGATGCCATTGCTGCTGCGACTGAGAAAACACAAGTAAATACACCATCTTTCTTCATGTTAGAGTATAACCCCATATATCTTTTTTACAGTCACCCTTTAGGGGTAAATAAGGCACAATGGTTCTTTTGAAATGGTCCCAGAGAAAGCTTTTGCACTTTTATTCTGACTTTTGTAACTTTTTATCCTGTTTGTTTTTTGGTCAGATCAATACAGTGGCCTAAATCACACACATCATAAAAGCAGTGACAGAGTGTGTGATTTCTGCAAACACTGTGTTAATATGTCATATATTAATAATATGTAAAACACTTATATGTAATGCGTAAAACAGAAGAAAAAGACCCTCTAACAACTGCATTCTCTATTCTATCTACTGGTTTACTTTTTATCTATGATAAAAGCTTGCTACATGTACTGCTTCAGACGATGCTGTTGCTCTTGTGTTGCAGGATACGAATAAGTCAAGTCGATGTCTTTATTTGATTTGATTAATTACTGTATTATTAGTTTAACGAGGGCCTATCTCACGTGTATGAGGCTTTTATAGACCTGCATTCGTGCTCTGCGCTGTTAGTTTCGCTTTCACAGAACAGGGCTATTGATTAGAGAGAGAGAATAAGATATATGTGAACCATGACACTCAGGCAGTTAGTCTATTTTGAGTTTTAGTTACTTTACTTATTCCAAACGAAGACTAATTACAAACAGTTATTTTCCATTTTGGCCCGAGTGCGTGTAGTTTCGGTTTCGTTTCAGGTGTTTTTACACCTGCGTCGCCTCTAATGAATGACCCGCATGCATTACTAATGCAATGCATATTAACACATGATCACACACCAGCCCAACCTTAACCTTATCACGCAGTGCTGATCGAGCTCGAGAGTTCTGCGATGAAGCCG
Organism: Sinocyclocheilus grahami; assembly: GCF_001515645.1. Lineage (NCBI taxonomy): Eukaryota > Metazoa > Chordata > Actinopteri > Cypriniformes > Cyprinidae > Sinocyclocheilus > Sinocyclocheilus grahami. The sequence continues at coordinate 102 of NW_015507316.1, read as the reverse complement.
GAGAAGCGCGCGTAGACCGGAAGCAGAGCAGGCAGGTGTACACACCTGTGTTCCTCTTCTTCTTCTGTGTTTAATGGTGGATGGCAAACTAGCTTAAGGTGC
>NW_015507315.1:50444-87520 GCF_001515645.1 Sinocyclocheilus grahami | reverse complement strand
TGTCCCCCCCCCCCCCCCATATTTGTAAACACGAAGCTGCAATTTAGTACATTTCAAATATATTAACTAAAGTAGCCTTTGTTTTATTTTATTATTATTTGTATTACATTTTAAGATTTGAAGTACACTACAATTCAAATACACTCAATACAATCAATCACAAGAAAATGGTGAGAGTTTGGGGCAGGGCTCTGTGTTTGTCCAACCAATGGAAGACAGTATGAATACTCATGAAACCTTCAGTCATTTTTATACATAAAAAAGTAATTCCTACATTCGATGTGCCATGTGTTTGTGGTTGCATGCCACCAGTAAGGAAACACACCAAAAATATTATTGTGTCTTCGATTATTTCATGGCAAAAAATTATTCCAGTAATGAATAAAAACTGGTTTGCAATCCCAAACCCTATTTAAATGTGTCAATATTTTTTTCTCTTGTTCCCCAATATTGAACACATACAATTTTAAAAGTAATTTTCCACTTAATTCCCACAGTTCATTTTCCCTTATAGGTGTTTAAGATGGGATACAAGCTAATAGAAGACTATTGCAATATGTGATCCCATCACCCTCTTGTCTTGCTCTCCATTGAGCAATCAGTGCTGTTAATAGACACCTCTGCTGCACTTTGAGTTTATCTAGAGGAAGATTAGTCCATTCACCCCGCACTACACATCCACTGATTGCAGAGTATTATGTGCAGTGAGATTGCATTTTATAATTTAGTTGGTCAGCCCTGGCACAAAACAGACTAATGCACTTCAGTATGCAAAAGCATGTTGAGCCGCGTTCTGATGTGCTTTGATTACTGATCATCTGTACAGTTGAAAATAAGGGGCACAAGGGCACAGATATACTAGAAGTTGTATATGCCAAGAATTTGAGTAAATTAATTGTTTAATGAAAACTTCACAACAAGTGATTGTAGCCACTTCGTTGAGGTTTACTAAGTCAACTAACAACAATTGGTCTTAAACACTTCATGAAGGTTAATTAAATAAACTAAATTAACAAACTGCAAGTAGACTTAAATTGGATTCACAATTACAATGGTATAGTTTTCACAAATTTCCAGCTCCCAGCATGCTTTCCTGTGATTTGTTTGCTCAATGAAAACGGAGTCTATATTATTCATCTATTTTGTAATTGTGTCTACACAAGGTATTTTTTTTTTTTTTTTACAAATGCTGTCGATTTGACTGTGAGCCTGTTTGCGTGCCGCTTGTTTTCAGTGAGTTTCAGCTAATAATGGACGCTAAGGGTCCAAAAAAAAAAAAACCACACACACACACACACACACACGAGTAACGCATTTAATTCAATGCAAGTTTTAAGCAGAGACTTTGCCTTTTGTTGTTCTCGTCTAAAGTAGGTTTGAAATTATCCCTTTGGATAGTTTTAAGCACAGGATGGCTTTACAAAATAAAGAGGAATAATACTTCGAATATAATTCACTCTGTAGGTAACACTTGCTATTCATGCTTTGAATGTTTCGTGCTGTATATTGAAGTGGCATACTGTCTATATGCACAAACTAAAGCTGACTATCTGTGTCCACGCAGTGAAGCCGGGTCAGTGTCCCATACCGGAGATAATTCCACTGTGTGCTGAAAGCTGTTTTCATGATGGCCAGGGTCATGCCACACAGAAATGTTGCCCAACCACCGGTGGCTTTGCATGCAGTGAACCACGTGGTCAGGGAAGAGGTCGGGCAAGTTGCCAGGGAAGCGGCCAGGGCCAGGAAAGTGGCCAGGGAAGCGGTCAGGGTCAAGAAAGCGGTCAGGGAAGCGGCCAGGGTCAGGAAAGTGGCCAGGGTCAGGGAAGCGGCCAGGGTCAGGGAAGCGGCCAGGGCCAAGAAAGCGGCGAGGAAAGTGGCGAGGGAAGCGGCCAGGATCAAAAAAGTGGCCTGGGAAGCGGCCTGGTAAGCGGCCGGGGTCAGGAAAGCGGTCAGGGCCAGGCAAGATGCCAGGGAAGCGGTTATGGCCAGGGAAGCGGCCATGGTAAGGGAAGCGTCCAGGGAAGAGGTCAGGGAAGTAGCCATGGTCAGGTAAGTGTCCAGGGAAGCAGCCAGGGAAGCGGTTTGGGTCAGGAAAGCGGTCAGGGCCAGGCAAGAGGCCAGGGAAGCGTCCATGGAAGCGGTCAGGGAAGCGGCCATGGTCAGGGAAGACGTTATGGCCAGGGAAGCGGTCAGGGAAGCGGTTATGGCCAGGGAAGCGGTCAGGGAAATGGTTATGGCCAGGGAAGTGGTCAGGGAAGCAGCCATGGTCAGGTAAGCGTCCAGGGAAGCGTTTATGGTCAGGGAAGCCGCAATGTAAGTGGTCAGGGAAGTGGTCATGGGAAGGGTCAGGGATGTGGTCATTGAAATGGTTTTGGGAATTTTGCGTAACTTACTGGAGATCTTTTCAATTCAGTGCTTTATTAATATGGCATGTTTTCCCTGTTTGCTCAAACAGTTTAGAAAGATTTTGTCCCTCTCCCACCCTCACCTCCTCAAATAAAGAATTGCTTGATTGAAGAGTTGGTGTTTTTGGTATAATTTGGCTGTTTTCTCGCATAACTGATTTCTGGCATCAGTGCTTTAAAGGGTTAGTTCCCCAAAATGAAAATCGGTCCATAAATTACTCGCCCTCAAGTCATCCTAGGTGTATATGACTTTCTTCTTTCAGATGAATCCAGTCAGAGTTGTGTTAAAAATTGTCTTTGATCTTACAAGCTGTTTAATGGCATTTGGTGGGTGTTGTAGTGCATCAGTCCAAAAGAAGTGAAATAAAAAGTGCCCGTCCATATATAAAATAAAATCCGGGGAGGGGGGGGCGGTGAACAAAGGCCTCCTGTAGCGAGTCGATGTGTTTTTGTATGAAAAATATCCACATTCAAAACGTAATCACTGTAGCTTGCTCCAACATTTGTACACTGAAGCAACTCCGGGAGGATGACGTATGAGGTCAGCGGTCGCTATTGTAACGAATGCAAGTTTAACACTCATCCGATCGATTGTGATGCCGTGCTTGCGCAGGAATCACGGTCATGCACACGCTCATAAGAGTTGTAAGATCTACTGCATAATAATAATAAAGCAATTAAGTAAATAAGAATTCTAAAATAAGTTCTAGGTTTGTAGTTGTATATGAAGAGTTCAGATGCAAAAGCTTTTCTAAGTGCCATCTAAAATTTTCTTCTAAAATGCTTATTTTCTCAGGCTCTTATGTTTCTATTCAGTTATTTAATTTAATGGGAACGAAAATAAAGCATTCATTGCCATTAAAGGGAAATTACTGAACCTGCACATCATTTTTAGAAGAATATTTCAAATGGCTCTTAGAGGCTTTTGCGTCTGAACTCTTCATATGAAGCAGAAATAAATTTACACTATTTGAACATTTTATTTTAAAATGTGCACATTCACTCTTATTCGTATGTCTAATTGTCGAAAACGCAAATGTCTCGTCACGTTCATTTATGATTTACATGAATCATGATCGCATATTTTCAATTCAAAACGGCGAAATTTCATAAGTTGAGTTTGCATCACTAGATAGTCTATTACTGTCGGTCGCTGAACATTTATATCATAAAACAGTTTTCTAATGCAGTACTACACCTTTCCACAAACTCTCATTGCATTTTGACAGTAAGACCCGCCTTCTTTGATTTGATTGGCCATCTTGATCATTTTGACATTGACGAGCGCTGTTGGACCACTGAGGCAGACCAGCCTAAAAGTTTAACTTTTAAAACGTTGTCATCCTAACAACAAACAGCTTTACTCCTTCTTATTCACAGAGTCTTATACTGTCTATCAGCTATGACTATTTGAGTCTTTCAAAGGACAAAATGGGTGGAAAAACAGCAATACAAATTTGACAAAAACAACCTAAAATGCAGGGAGCGAGGCCCTCTAGAGGCGCGAGGCCCTGGGCGGTCGCACACTTGGCACAGTCCTTGCGACGGTACTGATGCTTTGGGTGTCACAGATGGACAGAGAGAATAAAATGTCAGAGGACAAATGCTGACTCTTCACAATCCCCAGTGGGTAGCATTCTTCAAAATTGCTACATGCAATAAAATCAAGGAGCCCCATGTTCAAATACCTGGGGATACATTTGATTGCATTTAACTACAGCAACTGGCCCATAAGTTGATCAGCCCACCGGGGAAAAGTCCTGGTGTTCCTTATGGCTAGTCGATCCCTGAATGGGAATGGAACAAGCTGATGCAAGACTAAACTGCCCTAAATTGGTTCAGTAAATCAGCTATCTTGGCCAGTTAAAAAAAAAATGCTTGGTGAAAAGTGCTAATCTGAAACACATCTTGTTGAGTTTGTCCAACTCGAAAGATAAACACATTTACATGAATATGTTAAAAAGCATATTATTCACTACTAGATCACAATGGTGAGAACTAATAAAGCATACATACCAGGCTGTAAGTCCATAGCACATTAAGGTTTACAGATATTTGCACAAAACTCCAGGAACATTTTTGACGTGAAACTGGACTTTTTCAATGTGCGGTTTGGGAAATCACAGCTGACGTGCTGGATAAAGCAATATCCTGCAGAGTGGGACAACTGGCACAGCAATATAAGTGAAAACTCTGCAAGTGCTGAGGGACTCGTGTGTCTGTTTCTGCCTCCACCCACTGATGGATGTCGTAACCGGATGACACCCACTGTGACCCCATCAGTTCTCTCGCACCCCATTCCACTCTCAGCCGCCACTCTATCATGAACAGATCCCTTCATTTGTCACCTGAGCATTTTGAGCCCAATTGCTGCTATCAGCCGCTGTCCATGGTGCTGATACTGCAGACTGAAATTGAGAATAACAATTGTAATCGTTAGTGCATAATCACATTCATCCAGCATGGAATGTCAACAGATGAATATCATTAGTATCATGTCACAACAAATCATCTTCTTTCAACACCAGGGAACAGGATACAAATAAGAAAGGTCATAAACTGTAATTGGAAATACCTGCTTTTGGGGATCAGATCCCTACTTCTCTAGACAGAGAAACCACACTGAAGTCATAAGGGCAAATTCAAGAAGTGGGAACTGCAATTAAACATCCTTCTGCAGAGTCTGACTGGTGAGCGGATTATGTATTCCCCAATACTTTCTCAAGTTATCAGAATCTTACTGACATAGAACTGCAAACCATTAAACTTTGTCTCAAATGAAAAGTAAGTGTAGTGAGTTGGATTTTCATGACTACTGATTTTTACAAGTCGACTATGATTGTTCACTCAGAAAAGTAGTCAACTAGGTGCAAAAATAGTGTCAAGCTCTCACTCGCTTGTCAGCTTATGGGCGACATTCGGTTCGTTTCAGGATTCTTGCTTTTGTTTGACATTTGCAAAATAAAATGAATATTCAACTTGTCAGTGCAACCCCTAGAACAGGGGTAGTCAGCTTGGTCCTGGGGAGTTTTGCTGCAACCCTAATCAAACACACCTGCACAAGCTAAGCAAAGTCTAAGGGTTGTGGCTCTTCAGGACTGAAGTTGGTCACCCCTGCCCTAGAAAAAAGACTTTACAGGTAAGACTGACAACATGTATTTATTAGCTGTTTTGACCTTTATAAAGACAAGAAGATGCAGACCAGACAGTTGTTTGTCTACAAGGAATCTTTTGGAAAGACATATTCTCATCGTCACAACCTAGTTTTCCTTCTTTCCTTCTTCTAAATGTAAATATTACATGGTCCCTAACTCACATCCACTATAATCATCATATATTGGTTCCTGGACAGACTAGGTGTTGGAATTCCCAGGTAATAAAGAAATACACCTAAGTTGTACTAATATTGATGCACTTATTATATTTTTATTATACTATACTAAGTGCATAATAAATGCTTTATTTTGGAAGTGCTCTTTAAGATATGCCTGCAAATGGCTAAACCAAACAAAGAAACAGAACATTTCAAATGTCACCATCGTTGTTTTCAAGTGGAGGATCACTTTACTTTGAGTACGACTTGTTGCATTTTCTGCATTTCTGCATCTGTGCCATTCAGACACCGTGGTCTTTGAGGCCCAACATCTCTACAACAGAAGTGCTGAATCCAAAGTTAGCATGACTCTCAGAGCCCCATTATTCACTTTATTAGGAAATATGTCAGCCAGAATTAAACCTGTGAGATTAATTGATATGAGATTAAAACATTCGTACCACTCTCTTAATCTGATTTCAATTTGTCTTCTATTGCAACAGCAGCTGATTTGAAAACATCAAATTTTAACTTAATATTTCACAATGAAATACTCATTTATATTTAACATTTACTTCATTACAATTGTTACAATTACAAATAGTTGAGGAAAAAAACACAACTTAATTTTAATAAAAAAAAAAACTTGTTAATTGTGTACATGCTATAACGACAAATTATTCTTTCTGCCAATACATTGGACAATGTTTTTATACTTATGACAGACAAAATGCCACTACCTATACTTTAAGCAACCATATACGCGAACAATATATTTATTTTAAGTATGCTTATTACTAAGGCTTATAATTATTTTGCTTATTACTAAGGCTTATAACTATATTTATAATATAAGTTGGTACAATGTAAGAATACATTTGCTTATTTTATAGCTATAATGTATTTATGTGTGAGTGAATTACTATACTTTATGAAATATATTAAAATGTTTTTTTTCAGATATCTTCCTTTTAAAAACAAGCTGAAGCACATGATCATTACATATATATTTAAAACATATTGCAGTTACTTTAAACCCACTAAAAGCTGAATCATTTTACTATGTCCTTACACAAAGTAAACATAAACTATACTTTAAGTAAGAGTAAAATAAGTATGTTTTCCGTAAATACACTAAAATGTCTTGTGTATGTATGCTTGTGTTTTAGCATATTTCTTAAAAGCACAACTAAGCATTTATTACCAAAGTATACTTTTTAAAAACACATTAAAATCATTAAAATGCAATTCAATACATTTTAACACACTTCAAGTTAGCATGTTATGGGTACAATTGTACTATGTTTGCCTACAAGGAATCTTTTGGAAAGACATATTCTCATCGTCACAACTTAGTTTTCCATCTTTCATTCTTCTAAAGGTAAATATTACATGTTCCCTAACTCACATCCACTATAATCATCATATCTTGGTTCCTGGACAGACTAGGTGTTGGAATTCCCAGGTAATAAAGAAATACACCTAAGTTGTACTAATATTGATGCACTTATTATATTTTTATTATACTATACTAAGTGCATAATAAATGCTTTATTTTGGAAGTGCTCTTTAAGATATGCCTGCAAATGGCTAAACCAAACAAAGAAACAGAACATTTCAAATGTCACCATCGTTGTCTTCAAGTGGAGGATCACTTTACTTTGAGTACGACTTGTTGCATTTTCTGCATTTCTGCATCTGTGCCATTCAGAAACCGTGGTCTTTGAGGCCCAACATCTCTACAACAGAAGTGCTGAATCTAAAGTTAGTATGACTCTCAGAGCCCCATTATTCAATTTATTAGGAAATATGTTAGCCATAATTAAACCTGTGAGATTCATTGATATGAGATTAAAACATACGTACCACTCTCTTAATCTGATTTCAATTTGTCTTCTATTGCAACAGCAGCTGATTTGAAAACATCAAATTTTAACTTAATATTTCACAATGAAATACTCATTTATATTTAACATTTACTTCATTACAATTGTTACAATTACAAATAGTTGAGGAAAAAAACACAACTTAATTTTAATAAAAAAAAAAACTTGTTAATTGTGTACATGCTATAACGACAAATTATTCTTTCTGCCAATACATTGGACAATGTTTTTATACTTATGACAGACAAAATGCCACTACCTATACTTTAAGCAACCATATACGCGAACAATATATTTATTTTAAGTATGCTTATTACTAAGGCTTATAATTATTTTGCTTATTACTAAGGCTTATAACTATATTTATAATATAAGTTGGTACAATGTAAGAATACATTTGCTTATTTTATAGCTATAATGTATTTATGTGTGAGTGAATTACTATACTTTATGAAATACATTAAAATATTTTTTTTCAAATATCTTCCTTTTAAAAACAAGCTGAAGCACATGATCATTACATATATATTTAAAACATATTGCAGTTACTTTAAACCCACTAAAAGCTGAATCATTTTACTATGTCCTTACACAAAGTAAACATAAACTATACTTTAAGTAAGAGTAAAATAAGTATGTTTTCCGTAAATACACTAAAATGTCTTGTGTATGTATGCTTGTGTTTTAGCATATTTCTTAAAAGCACAACTAAGCATTTATTACCAAAGTATACTTTTTAAAAACACATTAAAATGCAATTCAATACATTTTAACACACTTCAAGTTAGCATGTTATGGGTACAATTGTACTATAAATATACTAGTAATTATACTAGTATACTAGTATTTATAGTACTATAATTGCACTATATATATACTAATATTCAAGTACAATTGTAATACATTTAAGAGTACTTATTTTTCACCTGGGTTGATTTAAGAGTTGATTCTTTTTTTTCTGCATAATTTGACTTGTCTGAGCATTTGTCCATGCTTTAAGGATAACAAATCTACTTGAAGGCCCCATGCAGTCCTTGATGAGTGACGTTAATCAATAGTTTCAGAGGAGTGAAGGTAAAGGCACTCTTCTGGAGCTATACAGTAGATTACTGCCTCCAACAACTTTAGCTGGCACTGGTGGCTGAACCAAGCCTCTTCTTCAACTTGTAATACTGACACGTCGATCCACCCCTTCCCTTGTGGTCCAACCCATTAATCGACATAATCCATTACAGTTCAGACAGTACTGACAATACCTCACTCCTTCTGCCTTTCCTGCTCTTTGGGGTCTTACAGTTCAACCAAAAGACTCAGAACAGGCACTCTGAAACACATTTACCTCCCTAATATGTCTCTAAATGTACCATGATTGATTTATACTGGATCATTCTTGTGTCAGGGCACATCTGAAATGCCCTTATAATGAGAGACGTACATCCCTCCACAGCTGCAACTCAATCACAAGTGATAAACGAGACACTTGCCAAGGGATGTGTGACAAGTATTGTGAAAAGGAACTGAGTGGGGATGGGAGTGTGAGAAAGAAACCTAATTTCTTTTCAAAGTGTGTTTTCCCTCCTGTCTTGCGGAGCTGGAATGAATGGGTCGGTCAGTCACTCCAGGTAGTGTTTGTGAGAGCTTAAGGCGACACAGAAATTGGTTTCTTACCTGGTTTTGGTGAGCTGTGAATTGAGAGAACAAGGAGTCTTCCCTGCGGAGAGCGCAACTGTGACCCGTACTGACCTGTTTTTTGAATTCCCTTTTCCTACAGATGAATTAAACAAACAAATGCATGTTTGGTTCACAGGAAGCAGATTCAAACTGTGCCCAAGTTAATGGCAAATTGCCCAGGGTTTTGTATTGGCTCCATCAGACTGACATATCGATTTCTGCAGATGACTTCATCCAGGGATCAACAGTAGCCGGTGTCTTAGAGTGTTCTTTCACTGTACTCAGCGCCATCGTAATGTTGTGCAATGCAACAATTAGACAGAACAATCCCCATTACCAGATGCTCTGAATCTCTGAAATGCAAACATAAACAAGTGCTCCTAAACGGCTTGACTGTCTTTTCTGATTGCTTTGAGAATAAGTGGAAACTAGACTCATGAATTTTCAGCTTAATCATTTATGAATATTTGATTATTATTAAGTAAGAATATAAAAATGAGACATGTATAATACTACTACTACTACTACTACTACTAATAATAATAATAATACTGTACTGTAAAATAAAACAAATATTACTATTTAATATCATTAGTACAAAATATTAGTATTTAATATCATATTAATAATGAATCCTTAATAACATAATATATATAATGTAATATATATATATATCTATATATACATATATATATATATATATATATATATTACATTTACAATAAATTACAACAGTGTTTGTGTGTCTCAGAGCAACTCAGTTCACACTACCAAGCCACTTGCTGAAACTCCATAACATAGGCTGCAGTTTGAAACATGCAGAACATATATTTATTTAATTACATTTGTTGATCACACAAAGCCATATCGTGATATTAATATATTTCAATTTATTGTGTATCCCGTATAAACGCGCTACAATTATTAAACAATTATTACAAATATTACAATTATTAGGCAAGCAAACCGGACGTTATTACGAGTTACTTATGCCATTGTAGAAATGCACTGTTTTCAGAAATCCATGATTCGTTATTCCACAAGGAAGAGTGTATCGGGGATTAACTAAGATGAAGTGAATGGTATTCACCATGGTCATGTGATTTCAACATGGCCGACCCACTCCATGCAAAAACAAAACGACTTTTATTAGGCCACTGATATGATCTAATGTAAGTGTACATATATATATATATTTATTTTTATTTTTATTTATTTATTTATTTTTCAAAAGTAAAAATGTTTTCTTTATGTGCAAAACTTTTTAATGAGGACAGGATTAAGTAATTCATTGTGACCTTATATAAACTTTGCCCTTTTTTTTCCCAAAATGTGTAAAATCTTTCTTCATAAGGTTTCATCAGGTTGATCCTAATTGCTACAAATTAACTGAACAAGTGCAAAAATTGACACTACACCTGATACAGTCTTTATAAATGAACCCATTAATTCTGAATAGCTCACCATGCGTTGCTTCATGCTTGTGCAGCACCACGACAAGAAGGTATGACTTCGTTATAATGAACTTAAAATCAAACCAACAAATTATGGACAAATTTAAAATTAATAATGACTTAACTTTTGTTCTGCTTATTGCATGGCTTCAGAAAACATTGAGTTATAGTGAAAAAGTCACACAGGCTACTTTTATGATACTTTTAGCATGCTTTGTATACCTTGGCATAACACCATCCTCTTTTGTTGCATGAAATAGCAGCTGTAACATTCTGCTCAATGTGTTTTTTGTTTTTTTTTTCACAGAAGAAATAAATGCAAATATGTTTAAAATGACAGTGATGATGGTGTGCTCATTTTTGAATGAACTATCCCTTTAACTCTTTTTAAAGTCTCCAAACTAAATATCAATTTCCATTTGTACCTGAAGTCTTCATAATGGTACACACACTCATATAAACATGTATACATGCAAGCCCATCTGTTGGACTGATTCATTCCTGGAATCCTATCTAAGATCTGTTCCAGCTCAGAAGAGATTGATTAATACTGCTCATAAATCCATAAAGTGCTGACTGCAGATCCCCACAGCTGCCGTCAGAAACATGTGCCTTCCACGCTCATCATCAAGACACGTGTTCTTTAAAAGTTAATGAAAATGTCGTTAGGAAGCGCCAGTGATTGATGCGAGTCTAACAAACACATTGGGGGTGTGCTGCTTTTATAGTTTGCTCTGTTGAGTCTGTACTGATCCTCACCAGCTCAGAAACTTGGCAGATTCCTAAATGGCAGTCAATATGCAAAGGAAATTTCCAAAATAGGACATTTCCATCAGGTTTTTTTAAGTGAATGTGGCATATTAAAACATGCATGACAGGAGTTAGTTTTAAAGAACTAAATGAAAGACGAGCATTTATTTTATTTTATTTTTTTAATGCTGTTTCGCCCAGACACTCACACACACAGAGGGCTCAATAACAAGGACTGCCCAATTTTCCGGGACAACGTGAAAGTCGCTCGGGGACAGTTGACAGATTTTAATCAACGTTTATCATTTTCACATGTTTTTAAGCCTTGCCAATTTAAACATTTAAGCGATTTTAAAGCATTTAAGTGCAAAAGACACATTGGAAAGTTAAAAGAACAGCATTTATTCAAAATAGACATCTTCTGTAACAATATACACTAACGTTCAAATGTTTGGGGTTAGTAATTCATGACCTCATCTCCATGATAATTGACCAAAAGTTATAATAAAGCCTTATACTGTTACAAAATATTCATATTTTTAATAAATGCTGTTCTTTATAACTTTTTATTCGTTAAATAATCCTTATCACAAAAAAGTATCACAGGTTCTAAAAAAAAATATTAAGCAGCACAACTGTATCCAACATTGATAATAAATCAGCGTGGTAGAATGATACACATTATATCAACACAGGAATAAATTATATATTAAATTGTAAAATAGAAAACCATTATCTTAAACTGTAAATATTTTTGATTAAATAAATGCAGCCTCGATGAGCATAAAATACTTCTTCTTCAAAAAAAAACATTAAAACATAAAAACATACTTTTGACACTTTTCAAACTACTTCAAAACACACACACACACACACATTTTCTAATGGAAATGAGTTATGTAAGTACCACTGACTTATTGAAAATTAATTCTCACCCATGGTGCCATTCTGCTTCATGTTGTGGCCACACTCTCACCTTCAGGTGTGCATTAATTTTCAATAATTCAGCAGCCTGTCGTCCATTATTCCTTAAATAATGTTTTTTTATGTTTCACTGGGGAGAAAAAAAATCAGTTTGGAGAGACATAAGGGTGGGTATATTATGACAGAATTCCCAGTCCAAAACTGACTGAACTTTAGACATATATGAGATATATAGCATAACACACACACATCCAGTGAATTTATGTTGTAATTTGTGTTGTAAACAGACCTGAGAATATGGTTGTTTAATCCAGTGTTCGAACTATACCGTGGACTTTGGGGGAGCCCACTTTTTTTTTAGGGCTTACAATGACTTGCAAAGATGCATAACTTGCTTTATGCAAGCACTATATAGGATAAATCACTATACAGGATTTACCCTATTATACTTTATCGACACAAATTGATAAGTGAAACAACAAACAGCCACCCAAATAGTCTATAAACAAAGCATCAGGTTGTCTTTAGCCCTATTCGCACGGGATTCGTATTATCTGGGGACCTTGTGTGATTTTTTTGTGTGGAGCATTCGCACGGGATAAGCAAAGCCTGTGGTTTTACTCAAATTTACTGACTTGACTTATCTCCCGGATACAATGTCAAGGCTTTGAGAGTCCCGTTCTATGGTCCGGTAAGATGTATTTAAAAAAAGCAGAAACCAATATAGTTTCGTGCCCTGTGACATTTAAATTTCACCAGGTTAAAATAATATCTCAAGCTTTATGCTTGATTTATTTGTAAGACATTAACCTCAAAACCTTTTCAGCTTTTTCTTTCTACAAATTGTATGGTGTAGCGATATAACAGCACCCAAAATACTATGAAACACTCCAACGCAGCTCCATTCTTCGCAAAAGATGGATAAAAAAGCGCACAGGAAACAAAAACCTTTAAAAATTATATACGACCCTCCAAATGCTGGCCAAATCACAGAGATGCTGATTCACACGGGACTAATATTATCACAGGACCTCGGTGTTTGGCGAAATATGGTAGGTCTTTTGCAAGGGAATTTTTACAATTGACCAAAAGTTATAATAAAGCCTTATACTGTTACAAAATATTCATATTTTTAATAAATGCTGTTCTTTATAACTTTTTATTCGTTAAATAATCCTTATCACAAAAAAGTATCACAGGTTCTAAAAAAAAATATTAAGCAGCACAACTGTATCCAACATTGATAATAAATCAGCGTGGTAGAATGATACACATTATATCAACACAGGAATAAATTATATATTAAATTGTAAAATAGAAAACCATTATCTTAAACTGTAAATATTTTTGATTAAATAAATGCAGCCTCGATGAGCATAAAATACTTCTTCTTCAAAAAAAAACATTAAAACATAAAAACATACTTTTGACACTTTTCAAACTACTTCAAAACACACACACACACACACATTTTCTAATGGAAATGAGTTATGTAAGTACCACTGACTTATTGAAAATTAATTCTCACCCATGGTGCCATTCTGCTTCATGTTGTGGCCACACTCTCACCTTCAGGTGTGCATTAATTTTCAATAATTCAGCAGCCTGTCGTCCATTATTCCTTAAATAATGTTTTTTTATGTTTCACTGGGGAGAAAAAAAATCAGTTTGGAGAGACATAAGGGTGGGTATATTATGACAGAATTCCCAGTCCAAAACTGACTGAACTTTAGACATATATGAGATATATAGCATAACACACACACATCCAGTGAATTTATGTTGTAATTTGTGTTGTAAACAGACCTGAGAATATGGTTGTTTAATCCAGTGTTCGAACTATACCGTGGACTTTGGGGGAGCCCACTTTTTTTTTAGGGCTTACAATGACTTGCAAAGATGCATAACTTGCTTTATGCAAGCACTATATAGGATAAATCACTATACAGGATTTACCCTATTATACTTTATCGACACGAATTGATAAGTGAAACAACAAACAGCCACCCAAATAGTCTATAAACAAAGCATCAGGTTGTCTTTAGCCCTATTCGCACGGGATTCGTATTATCTGGGGACCTTGTGTGATTTTTTTGTGTGGAGCATTCGCACGGGATAAGCAAAGCCTGTGGTTTTACTCAAATTTACTGACTTGACTTATCTCCCGGATACAATGTCAAGGCTTTGAGAGTCCCGTTCTATGGTCCGGTAAGATGTATTTAAAAAAAGCAGAAACCAATATAGTTTCGTGCCCTGTGACATTTAAATTTCACCAGGTTAAAATAATATCTCAAGCTTTATGCTTGATTTATTTGTAAGACATTAACCTCAAAACCTTTTCAGCTTTTTCTTTCTACAAATTGTATGGTGTAGCGATATAACAGCACCCAAAATACTATGAAACACTCCAACGCAGCTCCATTCTTCGCAAAAGATGGATAAAAAAGCGCACAGGAAACAAAAACCTTTAAAAATTATATACGACCCTCCAAATGCTGGCCAAATCACAGAGATGCTGATTCACACGGGACTAATATTATCACAGGACCTCGGTGTTTGGCGAAATATGGTAGGTCTTTTGCAAGGGAATTTTTACTTTACAAATTGCAGACATGGCCGATTCACACGAGATTAAGATCACAGACAACCTCCGCAATTATTACAAACGACTGGAGGTCACCAGGTAGTACTAATCCCGAGCGAATAGGGCTTTTGAGTTCACATGAACAATGGTTAAAGTTACTCGTCGTCAGGCTACAGAAGAATACCATAATTCCTCCATTCAATTAGGCCTAAAACATCGAGAGTCACGCAGACCTATAACAATCCCAGCCACAACACATAATTGCGAATAACATGCCTTACCGTAACACAGAATCGACCACAGAGTCCAACGTTTATATTTTTTCCATGAATCTTTGAGTTACCATGTAAGTTATTAAACATGAGTGGAATTTGCACCGCAGCGCCCCCACACCTTGATGCTCATGGCAAGTATAGCATGTATAGTTATCTTTATTGAAGTGAATTAGGTTTAAATCGCCGTCATGCATGAATGGATGATATTTTTGCAATTTTACACATAATAATCCACGATGATCACATTACACAAAACTGAAATTGCACGTCAAAATAACACATTGTCAATATTTTTTGAGACCCCCCAAAATTTCACAAATCAAATTTTCAGGGGAGCCCATGTCTTATTAAGGGGAGCCGAGCTCCCCCTAGCTCCCCCGTAGTTCGCACCCTGGTTTAATCGCTCTCTCTCTTTGAAGACATTCATGTCTCCTAATGAAGGTGGAGTATTTGTGAACATCAGTGAGCCACAGCTGTTCAAGCAGCGACCAGATGAACTCATTCTCTGACTACTGATGGTCTCCATTAGGAATCTAGAAGCCTCAACTTTGTCATCAGTCTTTATTAGTTTTGGTTGCTGATTTTCCCCCATGAGTCTGAAGAGAAGTCTGTTGATGTTCTGACATGGTTGGAGTTATCACTCAGGATGGAAGATTAATCAAACTGCAAACATTTGTAGTTCTTCTGAACACATCGGATTAGTTGTAGTAACTCAAACACTCTTTCGTTATATCATGTTTTCTGTTTAAATAAATATCTCCTGCATATTTGAATGATTAGTCCACTTGCCAAACATTGGGGGAAAAATATCCTTAAACAACAACAAATGCTCAGAAACAAATTTAAACCTTATTAAAACAAAAGTCTCTTATTTTTTGTGCACTCAAAGACAACAGCTGAGGTCGTTGTTATTCCCTATTTCCCCTATAAATCTTTCAGAACAATAAAGACATGCAAAGGTCGCATATAGAAGGTGTCTAAATGGAAATTCACGCTTTGCCTTGTCTAGGTAACCACAAGTAAAATGGAAGTAATAAGCAGTTCTAAAGACGTGTTCTTTGATATTCTGAGACTACCTGTGTCTGAATGTTAAGGCTGTGTACCGATTGCTCTCTAAGCTGGCTTGACATCCACAAAGGCAACTGCTTGCTACGTCAGCATCCTAAATTAAATGAAACCTCGTAAGTGAATGATTCAAACACTCTGCAGGCAGCAACTATAGAGAATGTGAAGCTACATCACGCCGCGTTGCATGCTGGGGTGCAGCCGCCATTCTGGGAGGAATCACACTCTGCTACAAATGCTGAAATACGGATTTATGTTTATCAAGTTAAATTAACTTAAATTTAAGTGATAATTTTTCACTTTATCATTTTTTTCACTTAGGTTTTGTAGAATCTCATTTACAATGTTGATTTGATTACTGCAAAAAAAATACCCCAAACTATGTTTGAGAAGTCATCAACTCGATCTAAGGTATAATGCTGGAGTGGCTAGCAGTAAATCTCTAGCTGAGGGAGCAAACACCCAGCTCTCAATCGAGAGGGGCTGATTCGTTACAATATATATATATATATATATATATATATATATGAAGGTTTTCTATGAAGCCATAGAACCAACCAAAACATCATAGGTCCAGTATAGGAGTCTGTAATGCAGGAAGTTCCCACCTAACCTCGGTCAGTGGTTACAGGGGAATTAGGAAGGGGAAAATAAGGGCAGATATAAAACCCCCGAAGGAAATGAGGGGATACTCAAGTATCACTCTGATCTGGACGAGAGCGCTGATGCCTTGTCTGGATCACATCCCTTAGGTCTTGCCTACCTCCCTTTGACCCGCGATTCCTCCTACCCCTACCTGCAGGCGGGGGAGGAGCGCGAGCTGCGACTTTAGCCTTCTGTGCCCGTCTCTGATCGTCAAACCGAGATGGGTCAGGACCCCAGGTATGTTCGGGCTCTGACCTGGAGCTTCGTGGAATGAAGGATTTGAAGGCCGCTGAGTGCGCCTTTGCCTCCCTGAACTTCTCGATCACCGTCTCAACGGAGGTGCCAAAAAGTTCGGAAGGCGAAACCGGAGCATCGAGAAGAAAGCCCCTCTCTTTCTTCCCGATATCTGCCAGGTTCATCCACAGATGTCTCTCTGTCACTAACAAAGCTGCCATGGACCTGGCCATAGCAGAGGCGGCCTGCTTAGTAGCACGGAGAGTGAGATCCGTGGTGCAGCGCAACTCAGCTACCTCATCAGGAGAAAGGCCCTCACCTTCATCCAGGTCTTTCAGCAGATCAGCCTGATATGCCTGGAGCACCGCCATCGTGTGCAAAGGAGTGACAGCCTGACCTGCTGCTACGTATGCCCTGCGATTCAAGCGAGATGTAATCTGAAGGGGCTCAGATGGCAACGAGGGAGTTTTAAGAGAAGATGTCTCACCCGTAGAGAGATTGCTGGCCAACGTCTCTTCTACAGGGGGCATCTTCTCATAGCCGATTTCGCGCATTGCCTCAATGTTGACATAACTCGTATGCTGGATTCGAGGGATGCATGAGGAAAACGGCCTCTTCCATTCCTTCTCGATCTCTGTATGGAGATCAGGAAGAAAAGGAAGGCTCACCTGAGCTGGATGGTTATGGCCAGAAAAATAACGCTCATCGAGACGACCTCGCACTTTCTTTGCCCACTTCCACGGCAAGTCAAGCCTCGCCGTGGCACGATCCATAACTTCCAAAAGCTCATCATACGCAGGGCAGGATGATTGGGAAGGCTCAGCCTCAGCTTCTTCGCCCTCCTTAGACATTTCTTGCTCTTCTTGGGCTGAACCCAGCAGAGCACTGGCCCCTGGATCAGACGATGTTAATGAAATAACATCATCCTCCAGCGGCTCACTCTGGTCCACAGCCGACGAGCGCGAGAGGGAAAGCCCCTCTTTAAACTCATCGGCCAGATCCACCTGCGATCCCCACAAGCTCATTCTCCTCCGTGCCTCAGCAGCGGCGGGTCCTGAACCGTGGGAAGCAGATGGCTGCCCCTCTTTCCTCGAAAAGAGAGACAAACGAGAGCAGAGCTTTTTCATTGAAAAACACTTAAAGTTCATGCAGATTGCCCCCTCGAGGACATCGCGTACATGCTCTTCACCCAAACAAACAACGCATAGATTGTGTGTGTCATCGTGTGTCAAATAACGATGACACGGATGCACACATCCTCTAAATGCTTTGCTATTGCTCGTCATAATGAATGAATAGAGATCGTTCTTACCACGGAAATGCACGCTTCAAACAAAACAGTCAGTGAAGACGAAGAAGAGGATGATGTGTTCTCCCGGCACCTATTTATACTATAGTCGCACCGGTAGTGACGTCATGGCTGTCGCCGGCCAACATGTTGTTGGTGTTTTTTCAATGTATGCTTCAGACACGGGTCACAACGAGGCGTTCCCCATAGCAACCCCTAGAGGACGCAGTTCGAAGTTCCCTTGAAAGGGAACAACTCTATCTTTGATTCGTCTGTGCAGAGCACATTACTTCAAAAGGTCTTCTCTTTGCCTATACAGTATGCTCACTGGCAAACTGTTGCTTCAGTGTTCTTTTTGGGCAGCAAAGCTTTTTCCTGGCAGGCCTGCAGGTCAAAATTGTGCAATCTCTTTATGATTGTAGATGCATGTACTTTGACACTAACAGTTCCAAGACTTACTAGAAGATCAAAGAAACACTTTAGGATGACCACAGCACTCTTTCAGACAGACTCTCATTCTGAAAGAGTGCCATGGTCATTCCAAAGTGTTTCTTTGATGGACTATTACAAACCCTGGACCACAGAGCACCTTGACTTTACATTTTTTCCCAGATATGCACTCTCTACTATTGGACTTTGTTTGAAGAAAACTTAATAGCAGATCTTGTGATGAAATTTTGGGGTTCTAGTAGACTTGGTTTTCTCCCAGATAGTCTGCACATGGGCTGAATTTGCCAGCCCTGGACAGATTGGCAGTCGTCTGAAATCAGCACCACTTGAACAGTAGATGTTAATGTAAGGATATAATTACTTTTTCATGTGACTGTTCTGTTTTTTGTTCATTTACATTGTGAAAGTTTCTACAAAATGTCAATTTAATGTGCCATTTGATAGTCTTAATAGCTAGTGTTTCAAAGAGGATCACATGTTTGCTTGTTCAAATATGTCAAAAAAGCCAACTATTTCCATGGGTTGTACTTATTTTTTCACATGACTATGAAAATCAAACATGTTTTGTTGTAAATGAAATTAACAAGGCACTATGTCATAGAATCATTCCCTTTGCCCATCATGTGTACTTATATTCTAAGAGCACATTTGCTTTCCTTTTTTGCTAGACCTTAAATCAGCTTTCACATTTCCACTGTGCGTCAAGGTATATTTTTCACATCACTGCAGGACACACGCCTTGCCAGCTATCCATTACTTTTACAGTGGAAACATACAGATGTCATCATCGAATGAGCCAAGAACATAAAGTCTGCTGTAAGTAATAATTCAATTTGTTTTAAACATTTACAAACCTTTCATCCCACTGTAAAAGTAGAACACATGGTAAAATAATAACATATTGGCAAAGGAGAATATGATTTCTGGATCGACAACATTTTTGGTCCTGGAACAATGTTTTTTTTTTCCCTCTCCTACCAATCAGATGTTAGAGTTGGGGTTAGGGTTATGTATGTTTGATAGGATTGTTGCTCCAGGACTAGCAAAATATCTTATTTCAGGAACATATCTTACCTTGCAGAATTCAGGTCAGGATTATTTGCTAAATTTATTAGAACAAGTTAAAAGATGAATGAAATAAATTGCTCTGTACAAAAACCTAGAGAGCTGCCTACAAATAGTTTTTTATTTTTAATTTTTTGCATTCTTTGTGGAGAAAACTATCCCAAAATGCACTGCAACAAAAAGATGGTATGTTACGGAGCCCCGCACATGGCATGCAGGAAAAAAACAGTAGGCTAAATCATGCGCACGATTTACTATTTTGTTCCCTCAATTTATAAATTGTACGCATGATTTACTAATTTGTTCCCTCGATTTGCTAAATCATGCACACAATTTATAAATCAAGAGAAGGAATTAGTAAATTGTGCACACGATTTAGCAAATCGAGAGAATGAATTAGCAAACCGAGGGAACGAAATAGTAATCGTGTGCACGTTTTAGTACATAGAGGGAACAAATTAGTAAATCGTGTGCACAATTATAATTTTTTTTTCTTGCATGTCATGTACGGGGCTCCGTAGTATAAATGTAATTCATTCAATTCCAAAAGGTTTCAATACGATGTTTAAATATAACTCAAACATAATAATTACTATATGCTGGATGATATGAAATAAAACAAACAACATACTGGGCTACTCTTTTTCTGTTGAAAATGACTTCACATGCCTTAATGATGCATTAGCTTTGAATCATCTTTATGGGTCAAAAAATGACAGCAATGCTGATCCTAAAACAGCAAATGACTCACTGACTCACGATTCCATGCTTCCCTGTTTTCATTGGTTTAATAAGTGATTCAGTGAGTTATTCATATGTCTCCATAGGGATAACCCACCCCTCCAAAAAAAAAAAAAATACTGTCTTCATTTACTCACGCTAATGTCATTCCAAACCCATAATACTTTGGTTAATCTTCAAAATACATATTAAGATATTTTTAATGAAGCCTAAGTTAAACCTGTTCATTGTATAAAGCAATCATAACTCTTTACAAGATTTGGATTAAACCACTTGATTCATATGGATTAATTTTACAATGCCTTTTTGGAAGGGTCAAAAACCACTAAGAGCTTGTAACACTCCAAAGAGAGAGGAAACATTTAAATCGCATCATATGACCGCTTTAAAATGTCTTAATTCGGGTTTAAAGATTAACCCAATTCTTAAGGTTTAGGAATGACATGAGGGTGACCAAATAATGACAGAATTTTGATTTTGAGTGAACTATTCTTTTAGTACAGAATGAATAACAATGTACCAAAATGTATATCCAGAAGTGTGGAATGATTATAAGACATATCCACACAATCTGTACTCTCATAACTACTGGCCAGAAAGATGCAATTGCACAGTATGCTGTTTCACAGAATAAAAACAACAGCGATCACAAATAGAATGATATTCAACTGTGCTTTAGATTTTCCTCATCTTTACACAATTTCAAGGATGCAGTTCAAGAGCAAGTCGCTTGCATTCAAACAGACTGCATGAGAACACAATAAACGTGCATTGCATGATGGCTGCGCTAATAAAACAGAAAGGGTTTATGTTAATTTTACACTACTATGCAAATGTAATTTTTTTATTGTAATATAAAGCAGTGCATTGGAAATACTCAGAAATGTCACTCTCATTAAAAAGGCAATCATTTCCTACAGTTGTTATAGCAACCCCGCCACCACAAGGGAATAAATAGCATCAAAACAGATTTGGTATCATCAAGACTGAGCGGTAATCCATGTGGAATATGATATACCTTGCTGTCCCTTGACAGTAAGTGTTCTATGTACTCCACACAGAACAGCAGTAACTGGTTATATCTCACTCAATTTCCTGTGAAGGAAGCATTTGTGATATAGACCAAATTACGGCCATCGCTTGTTTGTCTTGTCCATACTTCAGTGTGGAAAATCTCACAGACCCTAATCATCGCATTGTGTGTGCACCAATGTGCAGCCATCTCGTTACAAGACAGTTTAATTACATGGTAGTGAGGAGGGGGCCGTCAGTCCGGTTCAGTCCAGCCAAGCCCTGACATGACTGAGGGTGACTTTGAGAAGATTGCCCAGCACAGCATGGCCTCATGCAAAATAAACAGTCAAAGCCCGATGTGAACTATGTATCTGAGAGATTTATCAGAACTTTAGCCTTCCTGCATGAAAGTGTGGCTGTAAAGTGATAATTACATACACCACTGCTAAACGTCTCACAACATGGGCCACGAAAATTAAACTTGAAGTCGATACAATCAGTCAATTTACTCTAACTGCATAAATATATTTTCTGGTGATTTCTTTACAATCTTTAAATAAAACATTTTAAACTGAGATCTTCAATTAGCTATATAAACCCAGCATCCCCAGCAGAACCATACTGAAGACATTGTGGAATCTCTACTACTGTTTAAGTATACAATAGTACACTTTACATATAAATAAACCATTTGTGCAGAGGCCATGAATGATACTTCAAACTGCAGTTTGTTGGGGAAGGTGTGATATTACTTCCCTCAGCGATCATACATATGCTTTCCTATAAATAGGTGAAAAAGTTCCATAAACTGTGCTTAAAAGCCGTTCACACATTCAGAAACAGAAGAGAATGTAGCTGTCTCGAGATCTTAACACAATGCTTATGGCACAAGACCCTGAAAAATAAAAACAGGGACACGCATCACAGTAGTCAAAAAGTCACATTACATAAAAAAACTATTTTAAAAAGCCCAGACGGACACAAGAACACACTCTGTGTAACTGGATCTGTGCATTAAAAGAAGGACCCCTGCCATACTCTTGTAAAAAAAAATACTTCCCTTGGTGGGTACTAATGCACTCTATACTGGCGATGAGTTTTGCACAAGAAAGCACCACTCACATTATCTTCAGAAAATGTTCTAATCTACCGTTTTCATTTAGTCTTTCATCTTTTCTTTTTCTCTCGCTTACTCACTCTGTATCAGACTATGCCATGGGTTTCTTTATGGGGCTCAAAGGGAATTATTCACAGTCTCCTCAGGGTTTTGACAAGGTCGTCCGTTGCATCCCCCCCCACTCCCACACACACACACACACACACACACACACACACGCACACACTCCTGGCTTCTGTTCTAAACCATAATTGATTAGGTTAAGCAGCAAGAGAGAGAAGGTCAGTCTACAGTGTCTGAGATGAAGAGGAACTCACGCACAGACAGAGACAAAGATGCGTTCATGCTCTCCGTTGGCCCCAGACAGCACCGAGAGCCAGGCTCGCAGGTATGTCTTGATCCAACATCTGCTCACATGCTGATAGGTAACAAAGGCAAGCCTTTTGTTTTTAAACCACAGTTGTATAAGTGAGACTTAAATGTTGAGTAGCTTACATTTCTGAAAAAAAAAAAAAAAACACTGCTTATACTCTGGTCTGGAAGACAGCAAAGATATCGACTGGTTTAAAATATGTTTTGCTTGTGGTGTCTTCTCCTAATGCAATGACATTACATTCCAGAAAAATAACAGAATAACATAATTATTAATGTCCGAGAGAAAAAAATGGATGTAAGACTTGCAAATTGTTGATTTTGATACAAAATAAATTCATTTTTAATATTATATTTTGACTTAATCTGTAAAGTTTTAAATGTTTCATTTTTAATGTACTTTAAATAAATATCCTAATTATGTATATATATATATATATATATATATATATATACAGTATATAAAAGCATATACCAAATGACATGCAGCATCACTAAATGAAACAGTGACAACAAACTTCATTAACTTAAGTGAATAAAACGATGCAATCAGCAATGCATTCACACATGTAGCTTTATTCAAATGTTTTAGCACAACGTACCATGACACGGAAAAATATGTACTTTTTACATGCAATGTATATATATATATATATATTTTTTTTTTTCTTCTTCTTTTAATTGATTAATTGAAACAGTCTTAAAGAACCAGTTTGTGGAAACCAAATGGATACTGCATCACTATTAGCGAGCAAAGTAATAGTTATATTATGAGAAATCAATTATTTTGGAATCGATTCCCATCTCTGCCATTTTCTCAAAAACAAGTTTTCATGACATCCACCAGTTAAATGATTGTATCTCCACAATAGTTTAGAATACAAACACAATTATAATATCATTAGAACTAATTAATTTCAAATTGCATTTCTGGGTCAAAACTACTTTAAAATAATTGAGCAGATCACATTCACACATATATTCTACTAGATATGGTTTGCATTGCATAATCAGTGTTGATTCAGTGCCTTGAAGAACATCCACACACATTTACAGTCTCAATAAGAAGCCCTTATTAAGTCTTCAATTTATTATTGCATGAAGTGTTTGCAAGTCTTCAGAATTCCAAACAGCTTGGCATGAGTTGTTTGAGCTGCACGGTTGCCTGGGAGCAAGCTTGACTTTATTAGCAGGCCAAAGCAAATTGAACATAAAGGACAAGAAACAGCGAGAGGGAGGAAAGCTAAACTGCGTGCAAGGAATTCTGGGAGAGGAGTAGGGTGCCGCCACAGAGGAAATCACAGGAGCAGTGAAGTGAATCCATATTCTGCTGCTGTGCAGCTTGAAATATCAGATGGGTGACATGACTCACAGGATGGGATCTGTAAACTCACTCGACCCCGGTTCCACTTGCTGTATGAAACATGATTTGTTTTCTTGATAGCTCAAGAAAAATGGATGACACACTTCAAACAAAGTTTTCCCAAATGTTTCCTCTTGATCAGTTTTACACGGTTGTGATTGTTAATACAATAGAATGTAGAATACCAATATCCCATGATCTTCAGTAATTGTTGAACCTCTGACATTCTCTTATACATTTATGCTCTTTCTCTCTCTAAGCACCCTGAATCCATTGAACTGATGGGGTATATATATATATATTTTTCATTTCATTTTAATTTTAAGAACCATTGTCTCATATACTATATCAACTATGTATTTTACATTGAAACAATGATGAAATTATTTGTTGTTAAACTTGTTTGACTAATTAAACTATGTTATTATGTGACTGTGTTGAATTTATTTTCAATACAATTCAGTACATTCTTCCTGTCATCCAATTTTTTTAACCAACCCATAATTAGGTAAATTATGAATACAGTTTAAATGAGTGATATAATGCACAACTCATGAAGGCAAGCAATTTACAAAACTTTTTTTTTTCTCTGTGTGATGTAGCAATTTTTAGATTATGCATTTATTTTCATTTTATTTGATGCACTTGTATTGCCACAGGACACTATCAGATGTAATTTAGCTTTGAAAATAACTCTGATGGGATTGGTATTGCACCTGCCTTTTTAGAAAGGATATGATTCCTCGTGCCTGTGTGTATACAGAGAGGTAAATCATATCTGCTTGCAATGCTGGAATGAAATTCAGTTCAATTCTCATTTGGGCCGTGTTTGTCTGATAATCGATATTACAAAATGTTTTATACCAACTTGGCTTAAACAGAATTACCAGTCAAACTAAATAAGAGTAAAAACCCTGAGGTTACCGCACATGAAAATGACAAAATGCCATTTGTTTTCATATGGACTGATTTCCTCCAGCTTTAATCAATAAACACTCTGGATTGAACCACCTGATTTTTTCTAATATGGCTGCCCAGCAAAGCAAACAGGAAAGGACAGGTAATATGTCACAAACACCAACAATCAAAACAATTGGATACTGATTGAAACACTTGCTTCTGCACATTTTTCTCCAGTTTGAATGGTTGTCCAATTGATATAGATTTCTGTCAAGGTTATCATGACATTGCAAAGGGTCATGAAACTCATTTGGTTGAGATGGCTTAAAGGATAAAATTATGTTATTATTTACTGACACATTCTAAAAGTTTATTGATTGATTGATTGATTGATTGATTGCAATCTGTAAAGGTAGGCTCATATGAAATGCAAGTTTCCAGCTGAAATGAACACTAGAGGAATGACAAAATGCCATTTGTTTTCATATGGACTGATTTCCTCCAGCTTTAATCAATAAACACTCTGGATTGAACCACCTGATTTTTTCTAATATGGCTGCCCAGCAAAGCAAACAGGAAAGGACAGGTAATATGTCACAAACACCAACAATCAAAACAATTGGATACTGATTGAAACACTTGCTTCTGCACATTTTTCTCCAGTTTGAATGGTTGTCCAATTGATATAGATTTCTGTCAAGGTTATCATGACATTGCAAAGGGTCATGAAACTCATTTGGTTGAGATGGCTTAAAGGATAAAATTATGTTATTATTTACTGACACATTCTAAAAGTTTATTGATTGATTGATTGCAATCTGTAAAGGTAGGCTCATATGAAATGCAAGTTTCCAGCTGAAATGAACACTAGAGACAGGAAAATGACATTATCTTTCATTCCTATTCACACAAATTACAGGACAGATTATTAATTAATAAAGACACATTGCCATGCAATTTCTTACACAATCTTGTTTAAAAAGATTGTGCAATGTTATGATCTCAAAACTCTTTTACTATAGTGCATGACTTGTAAACTAATACATTTTGAAGTTTGCATCACATGACCTACACATGTTTGGCTTTACAAATTTAGTAAACTTGGTAGCTCACCTGGTACACCAGTGCACTTGCAATGCTAAAATGGAATGGGTGCTTCAAAAAATTAGTTTTTATCTCATGTTTGCAGTACATCTCATGTTAAGTGGTACATTAATGCAATATTGTGTTCGAAAAGTGCCACTGAATGCACATTTTATTTACAAACTAGCATGATATGTCCAACAACCAAGTTGAAATTTACATAATTTGTCAAAAAGTATTTATAGCGTTTAAGCTATATGGCGCTTGCAACAGCAATGACATGGTTTTGATTCTCTATAAATGTAATATTAGTGAAACTGTCATATGGAAAAGAGCTGCATGAATATTCTTTTTTTTCTGAAAAAAGCCATATAGGTTTGCAATGACATGAGGGTGAATAAATTATGGCATAATTTTCATTTTTAGGTGAACCAGTCCTTTAATGTCTCTGTTCCAAATCTATTGTTAGCTTCCAAAGGGTCTGATGGCATGTCAGTAAGGTGGAAAAACGTACAGAGGAATATTTAATAAGAAAAAAATCTGTTCATGTGAGGAAAGAGACCTAGTTATTCCTCAACCCATGATGACACAGAGACAGTCGTGGATGGCAATAATGAGTTGCAGTCATGGAACTAAATTGAGGCTGATTCCATGCTTTGACGAGACCACAGAATGTGCGAGAATGTCCACCGGTGTTAGAGAAAATGGAGGCTGGTTGGAGTGCAGTTTCATTGCTGCAGGGTCATATTCAGGGAGAGTGTGGCAGGCTAGTAATGTGCCGTTGAAAATGCTGACGAGCTATGTGAGGTACTTCAGTGGACACACAGGAAGAAAGAGAAATGGAGGGATGGTTCACTCACAGGGGCCCCAGAGCAGAGATGTAATGAATCCACAATGCTGGAGGAGAGAATGACCATTGACGCCTCAGCCACAGAAGATATGTGAGGCGGCATCTCATTTTGGTTCTGTCTCTCAGGATGCACCATTTACACGGCGTCCCACTCATTATTAATCAATAAGTACGTTTTTTTTATGTTCCCAAAGGGGCACACGGAGGCAAGGATAATAACAAATTTCAGTGTGTTTTGTGGCTGAAATAATTTCTTGTGATGTCCTTGACCTGGTAGTCAGTGTGGTAAATTTGAGGCAAGGCACCTGACAGTAGCACTGAAATCATCAGATTTATTTGTCTACTGTGCTGTTTTTCTCCACCAGTGGTCTCTGGGATGATAGCCTTTAAACCATTTCAATCAGGCCTGTTTTATCTCGTAATGTTGTGTAATAGGCCATGATGCCCCTTTTAGTTTAAATGAACCTTCACAGTGGATGGAAGTACCAAAGCACAGATGGATGCTTCATACTAAGTTCATTTAAAGGTGAAGCATGTCACTTGACATTAAACTATCTATGTCTATCTATTCCATTTAATGTGCAGAGACAACTATAAGTAGGCTGGCTTCTCTTTGGCACTTTCAAATAATTTCTTCTGTCCCAATGGCGTGAGTTTGGGGCAGAACTACCTGTAATAAGCTGTCTAGCTGGGAACACAGTGCAACAGTAGTGTTTCGGCTCTGAAAGCCATTAACTTTCTCCATAGAGAAATGGATGTTATGTGATAATGTATAACGTTTTTTTAAGACAGACCTACCATGAGCTCCACAGTTGCTAAATGATTATATTGTATATGCTTCTGCAGAAGCGACAAGTCAAACAGTAGAGCATGATGCTAGACAGGCCAAGGTCATAGATTTGATTCCCAGAATACTGATAAAATGTAAATGTGTACCTTGAATTCAATGTAAAAGTCACTTTGGACAAAAGCATCTGCCAAATGTAATGTAAAATGTAATTTTGAGTGAAGTACTACACAGTCTACCTGCAATCCTTAAAGAAGATTCACCAAGAGAAATTGCTGTTACAATAACGATAGAAATTGTAAGGAAAGTAGGCCACTCAACGGCAAAATAAGTGTTCCGAATCATCAGGAAAAAGACAAAGGTTCATAAAGGAAATAATCTTCTCATTCAGTGCTAAAGACATACGTCATTCTGCCTGTACTTTAATACAATTTATATTTAATATTTGCAATGAACTTGTGGTATTTTATAAGTGTAGACAACGACATGCACTGTATAAAGTGATTTTTGGACTACTTTTTACAAGATAATAACATTTAAGTTTTTCAACTTCAAAAGTTCGCATTTAATTCAGTATGTTACTTGTGGCTTCTTTGTAATTATTTATGACTAGCAAATCTGGAGTGAAAATTGGTCCAAAGTAAATCCTACACCTCTTTTTCTCTCAGTGCAGTCAATAGTTTCATACTGTACCATTGTTTTTACTTCATTCACAATGCTTTATGGGATGTAGTTCCTGTATAATTACCTTTCCTTTCTTAATTACCTGCTATTTTTCTTATTTTCTTTCCTTAACATTCCCATTTCCATGGTAACAGCAGTTTCTTTGATTGTTGAGTCTTGCTTAATGATACTTTTGTTACAATAACATGTT
Organism: Sinocyclocheilus grahami; assembly: GCF_001515645.1. Taxonomy (NCBI): domain Eukaryota; kingdom Metazoa; phylum Chordata; class Actinopteri; order Cypriniformes; family Cyprinidae; genus Sinocyclocheilus; species Sinocyclocheilus grahami. Next base: position 58,410 of record NW_015507315.1, on the reverse strand, counting down.
GTAAGATTATGATTCATCTCACAGTTGGTTGTTTTTAAGGGGTCAATGTTTTGGTCGTTTGTATGACCCATTTAGCTCCTGCTGGTAGATGCTGTAAGTATACTGTAAGTGAATTGGGGGCATCTTCAATCTTCAGTCTCTGTAGATTCATGCCAAAAGCAGCTGTGCAATCAAACTAAAGACATTTTGAGAGAAACATATGAAACACAAACATTTAATTTGATTACAGTAAAATTATATTGTGGATTTATATTTGTCCGTTGACATCACAGTTCAGTAGAGTAGCAAGGACTTTGGGCTCTGCAAGTTTCTTTGAGAAAAATATTTTAGATGTAAACTCTTTCTTTCAAAGTTCTACAGTTATAGCCTCATGTTGCATCCAAGTTAAAGGGGTCCTATTATTCTTTTTAACTTTTTCAACTTTAGTTAGTCTGTGATGTTGCTGTTTGAGCATAAAAAAGATCTGCAAAGTTACAAAGCTCAAAGTCCACTTCAAAAGGAGATATTTTATTTAACAGAAATCACTTTTCAAAAACTACAACGAACGACTCGTTTGGACTACAACGCATATTTTCCGGGATTTGTGATATCACAAATATTGACGAATGGGATGAGACCTGGTTGAGCTGCACTAGAGAAGGCAACGAGTGTTATCACTATGTCGGACACACGCTAGTTTTCCCAAGGCAGACAAACTTAGAGTGATTACAATCATCCGGGTTTAAATCGCACTCAAATTGTTTTGATTTTGACGCAATATTTACACTGAAGCACGCAGGCGGCTATGGTAAGGGGCATGACATTTCCCTACCAGGCGCCGAGTGGTGCCAATCACAGCACACATTGGCCCAGTTAACCAATCACAGCACATTTCGTATTTCAGAAGGTGGGCCTTCATTTGATACTGGAACTATTTGAGCCGTTCATGCCAGACTAGGGAGAGAGGTGTTGTAATAATGTAAAATATGTGAAAAATAAATGTTTTTCGAACAACCTAGTATGAGAGCCTGTTCTAGTACACCCCCAAAACAAAATCAAGACTATGTATAAGAGCATATTAGGACCCCTTTAAGACTGCCATCTGTTTAGACACTACCTTTAAGGAAGTCAAAAGATGAAGGCACAAGGGCCAGCACCTGCTTGCTCGAACATCACCTTTTATTTAAAAAAAGAACCTGTCAATTCCTGTTTCTTGCTTACCTGCTGTGCCATTTCACCCCCGCTCCACCTCCTTCGTTTCTCACTCCTGTATGTGCATTCATCAGCATCTGCACCAGCCGGCCCTGGAAATCAGCATTATGGCACTTCAACAAGAGACAGACTGTTTCCTATACACCTTGCTGCAGTAAAACTGTAATAAAGTTGTACAGCCCTTCGAAGAAGGTCATTCAAATTTGACAGAATGACAAATCCCTTCACAAGAATGCAGTCATAAACTGAATGTAGGTAAAATACAACCATTAAATTATTAAACCCCTTGCTATAGGGATTCTAGGTGCTAATCATCACGACAGTCATTAACCATGACATGATCAAACATCTTATCACCTTAAACAAGTAGGACTTTGTTCCCTTTCAGTTGGTCACTTTCGACGTCACGTTGGTGACCGACGAATTGGGAATCTTGCCAGAGAGACCAATCTACTTTGAGTGTAAACTAAACGAGCCAATGCACATTGGCATGTGATGATTGCATCTAGCTGCCTCTGATCGCAGCGCGAGTATAAATAGGCAGCAGATGCAACACATACTCAGTTTTTCGCTTTGGAGCCCAGCAATAACGTCGTTCTGCTCCTGCCAAGCTTCGTTTGTCTTCAGATAATGAGTTAAGCTCTTCCATGTTGGTGGAACGGTGCTACAGCGGTGGTGGTTTTCCGTGTCGAGTGGGTTGCACACATCAGGCTGCACTACCCCCTGTTTGTGTTGGAGGCGGCCATCTCCCCTGTGTGCTTCAGGACGCTAAAAGAGCCTTTTTCCCTAAAAGAGCATTTACGGGTGGGCACATCTTTTTAAAGATGACGTTGCGTCTGTGCCAACTCGACGCTGCGTCTTTGTAAAGACGACATTTGCTCTTAGTATAGATGCCGTTTCACCCGTGCGTTTCTGAATGCATTTGTTACCTGGCGCCGAGTGATGGTCACGATCGCTGCCTCACGTGCCTGTGCGTTAATCGCGCTAAGGTGGCATTCGTGGATGAGTCATGTTCTCATTGCAAGAAGATGACCATCTCAGAGATGCAGGCCAGGCTCCATTACCTCAAAAGGGGTGGAGTTCCGGTGCCTCTGCCTCGATCTAGTTCTCTTCCTGGCAGAAGTCAGGGGAGGACTACTTCAGGCAGTAGCTCGGACAGTCTGAGGATTACAGTGGCGGCGACCTCTCCGAGGAACCAACCTACCAGGGACCGTCACTCCTCTAGCGCTCCTCAACCAGTTGAGCTCCCTCAGGAACGTGCTGGGCCCTCTACAAGGAGTGTACCAGTCACATCCTTTGGAGCTCCTCCCGACAATCGGATGTCAATCGCTACATTGGAGGGCGAGCCGGAACTTTTTAGAGAGGAAGATACGGCTGCACTGCTGCCCTCCGGGATGGTAGCAAGGCCTGAATCGGATTCAGAGATGATGGCTATGCTTTCCCGGGCCGACAAGGGGGTAGGGCTCGAGTGGAGACCTACACCGCGTCCTGAGCCCTCGAGGCCATTCTTCCCGGAGGTGCATGAGGAGCTCACCAGGTCGTAGATGGCACCTTTTACTGCCAGGAACCGGCCTGGTAGTTCCTCCTCCCTCACCACCCTCAATGTCGGAGCAACCAGGGGGTATACGGAGATCCCCCCGGTAGAGCGGTCGGTAGCGATGCAGTTGTGTCCTAGTACCGCCTCTACCTGGTGGAGCAAACCGTCCCTTCCCTCCCGGGCCTCCGCCCTACACGCCATGGCGTTACTGCAGGTCCACCAGGCTCAAGCACTGAAGGACCTGCACGAGGGTGGTCACGAACTGGCCGGGCGGAAAATCCCCAAATCTCGACAAAAGAGCAATTTCCTCTAAGTTCAGGGACATCCAATTCACATCTGAGAAGGCAGCCGATGCTCATGTCTTGTGTGCGGAGATAGCAGTCCTGCTGGCAAAAGACGCGATAGAGCCGGTCCCTCCAGGTGATATGAAGACAGCCCCTACTTCATTGTACCCAAGAAAAGCGGTGGGTTACGACCGATCTTGGACCTGCATGTCTTGAACCGGGCCCTTCACAGGCTACAGATTAAGATGCTAACGCAGAAACGCATCTTTGGTTGCATCCGTCCCCAAGATTGGTTTGCATCGATCAACCTGAAGGATGCCTACTTTCATGTCTCAATCCTTCCGCGCCACAGACCTTTTCTGCAGTTCGTGTTCGAAGGACGGGCATATCAGTACAAGGTCCTGCCCTTCAGGCTGTCCCTGTCCTCCCGTGTCTTCAAGAAAGTTGCGGAGGGGGCTCTTGTTCCCCTGAGAGAAAAAATAGGCATCTCGACGATTGGCTCATACTAGCACAGTCAGTGATCAGGCACCTCACTGGGTCCAAGTCACACCGGCCTGCCGCCAAACCTTCACCCTGTGGTCAGACCTCACATTTCTTCAGGCAGGAGTGCCCCTAGAACAGGTCTTGAGGCATGCTGTGGTACACACACATGCCTCCACCACTGGCTGGGGTGCCACCTACAATGGGCAAGCAATCTAGGGGCTGATTTGGAGACGTTTCAGAGTCACTCAGGTAGACCTGTTTGCCTCTCCAGAAACCTCTCACTGCCAACTGAGCTCCTCCATCCCCTCAACAGCCAGATGTGGCAGAACTTCCAGTGCCAGGCCCTCACTCGATGAATACTTGAGAACCGGTAGAGGGATGGGTTCCTTATGTAGAGACCTAAGCAGATCCCATATATGTAAAGTCCACGGTATAGCCTCAGAGCCTGTGTTTCCCTGGCAGACTTTCTGAGAGTTGTAATCACCTCTAAATCTTCCATATGCACCTAAACGGTTTCCATATGTGTAAGTGCTTCCGAAACCTCCTTCGGGAAGGATGGGGCTTCCGTAATGTTCCTATTCCAAGGGGAACGGGTACATTTTCCCAGTGTTATCCAATCTCACTGAGTGGGTAGTGCTACGACAACAGTGACTGGTCTTCATGTTGCGATCCCCGGCCTACTCCCAAAAGGGGGCACAGGAGGCTCACACAGGACACTGGAAGGGGCAGCATCCGTAAACGCTTTGGTAGGGATTCCCAATTTGTCGGTCACCGACGTGACGTAAAAAGTGACCCGACTGAAAGGGAACATCTCGGTTAAGTATTGTAACCCTCGTTCCCTGAAGGAGGGAACGGAGACGTCACATCCCGTCGCCACAGCTGCTGTACCACCGCTGAGTGGCCGGGTCACCGGCTCGGCTCCTCAGCGAAAACCTGAGTATGCGGTGCATCTGCTGCCTATTTATACTCGCGCTGCAATCAGCGTCAGCTGGATGCAATCATTGCATGCCAATGTGCAAAAGCTTGTTTAGTTTATACTCGAAGTAGATTGGTCTCTCTGGTGAGATTTCCAATTCGTCGGTCACCGACGTTACATCTCCGTTCCCTCCTTCAGGAAACAAGGGTTAAAATGCATAGCCGAGACGTATCTGCTGCACAAAACAAGTGGTACTTAATTTCAAGGGCTTATAGATGGAGACGTAAATCAAAGAATGGAACAATAAAAGGAGAAATGTGAAGTGCAAATGTGAACGGTGACCCCAACGGTCTGGTCTTCATCAGTTCTGCTAACAAGATTTAATACCTCAGTCGTTAACGTGATTATAAATGATACAACAATGCTAATGGAAATAAATTAACAAGCAAATAAAATTAGTGACTGATAATGACAAGAGAGCTCTTGAGTGAATGTAGTCTATGAGCCGTAGCCTGGGTAATGACTCTGGGCAGATCTTTCATGTAGCTGTAGGCCCAAGAATGACTTTTTTATTGTTTGATAGGAACAGCTCTTCTTCTGAAGGGAGAGATTGTTTGCATGTTGAACATAGCCCCAACAGGTATTTGGACATTTAACACACACACACACATGCACGCACGCACGCACGCAACACACACAAACAAATAGATTAAATATATATATATATATATATATATATATATATATATATATATATTTGTTTGTTCTTATTTAAATAAAATATTTTTATAAATAAATTCCACTGGATTTAATATTTTGCATCTATTTCAATGACATAATACATCATAATGGCGTGTCAAAGGTTGCCCCATTTCAAAGTCTCCTTCAAATGCAGCCTCAAAATGCGTCCTTTGTTTCCCGAGCCACGAAGGATTGATCAAGTGGATCCTTCGCAGCCCAGACTATCCCAATATTCATTGTACACCGTGCAACAACAGGATTTTTACTTTTGAGAGAGAATTACACTTTTAAAAGACTACACTTTCAATTGTAAGTATTTCCTTTCAACTTACTTGAATATCTATTGATGCAAATGTTTAAAAAAGAACAGTTCTGTTCTTTAACAGTTAAAGCAGTTCTAATACTGACATATCTTACCGAAAATGAGATTTTATACATAATTTATGCTTTTTATTATATACATAAATGGACTATGGTGAACATATTCTGCTTTCGTGTGCTATGCTTCATGCTTACGAAATCATGGTTACAAGCTTGCTGCATTAAAGTGCTTTGTTGCCAGAAAAGAATAAAATGTAGCATCCCGTTGGTTGACAACCATATATAAACATTCACAGCACTAGATAGTCAGTTTGCAGGCGATTCTGTAATTTTGTCAAATACATGCTTATTTCACAGTTTATAAAACACACAATATGCTTCAAATGATTGTTTATATATACACTTGGGTTCTCACTATGCTCGCCTCCAGTGGAATTTATTACAGTTACATAATATTACATTGCATTTGATGCTAAACTAATGCAACTTAGGCAAATGAAAAAAACAAATCTTCTGTATTCTTCTATATATCTGTGTATTTTCATGTTTTGTCAAGCTAAGCAAATATATTTTATAAATTTTATTCATTTTGGCTGTTTTACTTATTTTATTTTATTTTTGTATGCATATTTACACAACGACAACATTTTGAGGGCCTCAAAAGGCAACCTTTTGAAACTGGGCTTGAAAGTGCAAGTTTTTGAAAACAATACTACAAGTACTGTCATGAAACTCTAGATGGAACAGGCCCGCAGGCTCTAATGCAATCATATATAATCACATCAGTATTCACATAGCACAGCTAATTTGGTTGAACTTGCTGCTCAACATTCAAATACTTGGCTAGTGCTTGCTGTAGCAGTTACAGCATGTTTCAGAACTCCCCCCCCCCACTTCCCCAGCTCCACCTGTATAGATCTGATACAGGGTGATTTCATGTATGTTATGTATGGGGCTTATTTAATATATGTTATACAGAGTTTGCGCAGCAGCACTATTTCGTACATGATCACAGCAGCATGTCTGTGGATGTACTGGCATTAGCAAGTCTCAGTACTTGCTCTGCCGCAGCAGCGTAGCAGATCTATTCCACCAAGAACAAACACATTAACACTGCCATGTATGTTACCATGCTAAACACTTGTCACAACATAAATACTTTTATCATCTTCATGTAAACTACAAAAACTAATTTGTAAAAAAGGTGACCTCATGTGCATGTGTATTACATCTTTAGTCTATAGTTATGTCCGCAGGCATGTAGTGTTTCTTTACAAAGGGATATCGGTAACTACTGGCCAGGCATACATAACACAGTTTAAGTTTTTTTTTTATGTAAACTGGGATAAAAATGCAGAAAAAATTTGGAGGAAAAACTTTTTCCCATTTTAAACACACTGTTGTCATGTAAACATACCATATTTGTTTTTTGTCATGCTTGACAAATCTTGTTATTGTAGAGTTGTAAATGTTATGGTTATATGTGGACTTCCAGCCATTGTGAGATGGCTCAGTGCACATGGACACAGTGATGAATGCATTGTGGGAGGCTATAAATCAATATCTCCTCCTCTCCCTTTCTCTTTCTCTGTCTTGTTCAAGGAGAGCAGTCAGATACAAATCTCATGGCTAAACGGACACTGAAGGACCAACCCTCAGCCAAGGCAACCTGCACTTCCTGTTTCCACTTTCTATGAGTATAACATACTCCAGTACCAGTGGTGTAATGTAACAAAGTATTTTTTGGGAGTATCTGCACTTTACTTGAGTTTTTATATTTCAGCCAACTTTTACTTTTACTCCAATACATTTTCTAATTAAAATGTATACTTTTACTCCGATACATTTCCCCGAAGCATATTCGTTACTTACTACAAAATAGTCAGAAGTCAGAAGAACACGGACTGCAGGAAAGCAGGTTTGACGAATCAGTGGTCTGGCGTTTGCAAGTTAGACTCCTAAAAACACCTTTGCTCATGTGCAAACAAGTATGCGCACAACCGTGGATGATTAATTTTCCACTCAAGTCTAGTCTGGGGTCTGCGATATACAGTACACCTTCTGCGATAATATGGTAAGTGTTGTTGTAATGATGTGCGATCTGACATTATCAAGTAGGCTATATCACCAAATCACACACTGAGTGCACGCACGTTGATTTATTATTCTATTAAAACTCAAAATTCCAGGCAATCTAAATTGTAGACGGCAAAAATGCTTCTGTATGCTTTTTAAATGTACATAATTTAATATAGTTAACTTAATCTGTTTCACACAAAGAGTACCGTTTTTTTGCAGATATCAGCATGAATACATTTAATAATCATTTTATACAAGTTCAGTAAAGTGTAGGATATCAGACCGAATCAGACAATCTAAGATTTGGTCAAAACCGAGTTGAGGCACGAGGAGTCACAAAAATTCCACAGAGGCCCCAGACAACAGGATGTCATAAATCAGACCCTAGCCCTTCTGAAGCAAGCCTAAACCTAA
>NW_015507315.1:42268-50352 GCF_001515645.1 Sinocyclocheilus grahami | reverse complement strand
CCCTAGCATATTAATGGTGGAGTTCCCTTTAAAATCTTAAATGATTCCCTTTGAGCTAAATTATTGACCTGTTTCCCTTACAAAAGCAATAAGTTACTTACATTTTAGACACAATATTGCTTGTTTTTGCTCAATTTTGCCAATGAAGATAGTTCCAAACAAAGATTACAGCACTGTTTTGTGTCTTTGAGCAATGGACGGGTTTACTTATTTTTGCTTTTTGAACGAATTGGTTGAATAAGTTATTCAGTGATTCACTCATTAACACAGTCAAATGCTTTGTTTCTGAATTAATCAGTTGTATGAATGAATCAGTTGAATCTCAATGACTCACTCAAAATGGCAAAAGATATCAGTATTCAAAGTTTTATGTTAAAAACAAAACATTAGGCCTATTTATGCATATGTAACTGCAGTTTAAATGCAGCCATATCCCCTCGAAGATACATAAACTGTGTAAATACATCTAAATGCCATTTCAGATGTAGATTACTGAAATATTTTCTGATGTTGGAATGAAAGACACTAAATACCGGATGAAGTGCTTCTTATTCTTACTCAACAATACAAAATGGAAGAAAGAGTTAAAACTGAACACAATCTTGCTCCTCGAGCTGTGTATGAACATTATTTATATATATATATATATATTTACTTCTTTTCCATTTTGCATTTACTTGTACTTTTACTTTTAATACTTAATTATGTTTAAGATTTTAAAAAATACTTTTCATTCTTGAGTACAATAAATGTCTGTAATGTGGTGTTTGGGTTTTGTCATGTTCATGTTTTCCATGTCTTTTATTTTGTAATTATTTCCTGCTGTTTGTGTCATGCTTCCCTTGCCCTCATGTATCTCTGCCATTGGTTCCTCTGTTCATTGTGTCATGTTCTGATTGGTTGTCTAGGTCATGTGTCTTGTTTCCCATTGGATTGTTCATGTCATGTGACCCTCTTGTCTGATATAAGTAGCCATCATGTTCCCATAAGCTGTGTCTCATTTAGAAGGCTGCACCCTCCGGAGGTCGCATCCTCTAGAGGTCGCATCCTCTGTAGGACGCATGTACGAAGTGTCCTCAACCAAGAATTAAATGAGACGGCCTTTGTAGGACGGGCGGAAAAGGAAACTGGAAGTATCACGTTGCTATGCCAACACATTTAGAACATCGTTGTGCTCTCACACTACTTAAACAAAGGAAAATTATTTCTAAATTTGGAAAGTAATTTGAAAAAAAAAATGCTTTTACTTGTTTTATTTTGTTCAACGTTGAGGAACTGCAGCGTACATACAGCAGACATCTATTAGAGAAAAAAAGGAGGGTAGGCCGCCTTCGAAGGTCGCATTCGGAGTGTCCTACTTGCTTTTCTGAAATGAGACAGCCTCGATGACGTATGCAGCCTTCGAATGCGACCTCCGGAGGACGCAGCCTTCTAAATGAGACACAGCTTCAGTCTTGGTCATGCATTGATGTTGTAGCCTGCTGTTGGTGAGTCTAGTCTGTTCATGCCACGTAGAGTCTGTTCATGTCAAGTCTGTTTCATGCCTCGTCAAGTCAAGTCTGTTCATGTCAAGTCAAGTCTAGTCTGTGTTTCTTGTTTGGATTATTGTTTGGATGACACTGTAAAATAAACTGCACTTGGGTTCTCACTACGCTCGCCTTCAGTGGATTGATTCGTTAAAGAATACACGACCACAACAAAATGAACCCAGCAGTTTCATGTCTCCTCTGCCTGCGTCAGGGCGGCCGGGCTGGCCGATTTTTGTGAGGTATGTCACTTTGTGGATTTTAATGACGTGACCCTCAAAGACCTTTTTCGTTTTGGTGTCGATGAACCCATTCATTCAAGTTTGCCAGGGGGAACTATTTGTTGGTCACTGGAATGTTATATTGACTTTGTTCTGTTGTTGGCTGGGTCACCTCTTACTGTGGGAATTGCAGATGAGGAGCCCCGCAACTGTGCTGTACCCTCTGCACCAGAGCATACTCACATCCCGACTGTCTTGTCTGGTGTTGTTCACGTCATGCCAGTTACTCCAGAACCAGCTCACGTCATGCCAGTTACTCCAGAACCAGCTCACGTCATGCCTGCTCACATCATGTCTGCTACGCCAAGCTCTACTCAAGTCACGCCTGCTACTCCAGGACCTGCTAACACCATGCCAGTTAAGTCACAGTTTAATCATGTCCACCATGTTAAAACCTTATCACATCATGTCTGCTACGCCAAGCTCTACTCAAGTCACGCCTGCTACTCCAGGACCTGCTAACACCATGCCAGTTAAGTCACAGTTTAATCATGTCCACCATGTTAAAACCTTATCACATCATGTCTGCCAAGCCAGAGTCTGTTAACGTCATGTCTGCTACCCTAGGGCCTGCCCTAGGGTCTGTCAAGCCTGAGCTTGCTCACGTCATGTTGACGCATCAAGAGATTCTTCACAACATGGCCGCCATTCAAGAGTCTCATCACAAAATGGCTGCCCTTCTAGAGTCTCGTCACGTTGCAGCTGATCAGCCTGAGTCCCCGGCCAAGATGGCCGCCACGCCTGAGTCCCCGGCCAAGATGGCCGCCACGCCTGAATAGGACGTGGAGCTTGGGCCAAGACTGAAAGGTTTGATTGCTAGTGTGATGGACCCACCACTGATGTCAGTGAGAGCGGCTGACATTCCAGTGGTCCCTACGCGCTCAAGCCCGCCAGGCATCCCACTGTCTACTGCACTGCCTGTAATTGTGGTCACCATTTTGAGCGTGTGGGCGGCACACTGCGCTCCAGAGGCCTCTTCTGTCCACGAATCTGCCCCAGAGGCCTCTCCTGCCTATGAGTCAGTCTCAGAGGTCTCTCCTATCCTAGAGTCTGCTCCAAAGGCCTCTCCTGTCCATGAATCCAATACAGTGCCTCCAGAGGTGGTAGCTTCCGCTGCAGAACCTCCAGAGGTGGCGGCATCCGCTGCAGAACCTCCTGAGGTGGTGGCGTCCGCTTCCGAACTCCCTGCCTGCCCTGTCACGGCCACAGAGGCCGTTCATGAACTCACAGACTGTCTTGTCATGGCCACGGAGGCCGCTTCCGAACTCACTGCCTGCCATGTCATGGCCACAGAGGCTGTTCACAAACTCACAGACTGTCCTGTCATGACTAAGAAGGCCATCCATGAATTCACTGCTTGCCCTGTCACAGCCACAGAGGCCGTTCATGAACTCACAGACTGTCTTGTCACGGCCACGGAGGCCGCTTCCGAACTCACTGCCTGCCATGTCATGGCCACAGAGGCTGTTCACGAACTCACAGACTGTCCTGTCATGACTAAGAAGGCCGTCCATGAATTCCCTGCCTGTCCTGTCACGGCCAAGGAGGCCATTCAATAACTCTCTGCTTGCTCCTTCAGTCAAGTGGTCTGTCCATGTCTCTGCATCGCCATTGGCTTCCTGCTCTGCCGTCATCACCCGAGCGCCCTGCTCTGCCTGCTCCGCCATGGTTCCCCAGTCTGCCTGTTCCTCTTCATGGGCCTGGCCCTCCATCCCTCCCCCAGTTCCGCCTCCACTCCACCACCCTCCTGGACCTTTTGAGTTTTGTTTGGGCGTCTGGAGCCACCCTTAGAGGGGGGGAAATGTAATGTGGTGTTTGGGTTTTGTCATGTTCATGTTTTCCATGTCTTTTTATTTTGTAATTATTTCCTGCTGTTTGTGTCATGCTTCCCTTGCCCTCATGTTTCTCGGCCATTGGTTCCTCTGTTCATTGTGTCATGTTCTGATTGGTTTTCTAGGTCATGTGTCTTGTTTCCCATTGGTTTGTTCATGTCATGTGACCCTCTTGTCTGATATAAGTAGCCATCATGTTCCCATAGTCTTGGTCATGTATTGATGTTGTAGCCTGCTGTCGGTGAGTCTAGTCTGTTTCATGCCTCGTCAAGTCTGTGTTTCTTGTTTGGATGACACTGTAAAATAAACTGCACTTGGGTTCTCACTACGCTCACCTTCAGTGGATTGATTCGTTACAATATCACATACTTTAAGACTTTTACTCAAGTAATATTCTAAACGGTGACTTCAACATCTACCAAAGTCATTTTCTGGTAAGACATCTGTACTTTTCCAGTGTTATGTGGTGAGGCCCTTCTCTGCTTTAGGCTTTTCTAATAATGTAAGTTCAGGTTCAATTAGATGTTTCAACACACTATAGATATATATTGTAAAAAGTGCCTCACTCACAGATCATTTTGTTTAAGTATTTAAATTCAGACATGAAATGAAGTGGTGACATCGGAGTTGGTGAGATGTTTACTCTGCAAAAAGTCTGCACACATTCCCACTGGTTTGTCCATAAAGGCCAGTTTTCAAAGACGTTGTGAATCTGATAGGTGGGCATTTTTATACTATTGACTGGATAATCAGCCAAACAGTGACACTGGTTTCTCTCATATGAATTTTTGCCTGATTTAAGCTTTGAATGCATTGAAATTCTTCAACTACTAGACAGCATGTGACAACCGGATTTAATGCAATCAAAACTATACATATGCAGATTTGATGGCTATGTGCACATGGGTTGATGAGTTTGTGAGAAGCAGCATTTACTGTGAACCTAGACACTCTGATGCTGAAAACACACAAGCTATATTCATATTTTAGTTTTATTTTCATTAAATGTGCAACCACAATTATTTCAATTTTGCATCGTATTAGCTTTCCAACTCAAAAACCTCCTGCAGTTCTCTTATTTGGAAAACCTTTATTTTTTATTTTTTAGAACATACCAAATCATATCTTTAAATAACTATTACATATCACATAATTATTACAAACATACATTATAAGCATATTTTGCCAAACCAACATTTTGAAGGGTCTGTAGCTGTGTTTTGTGTAAATATGGTATGGATGGTTGCCTAGCAACTAGCGGTTCAATTTGATATTTTAAATTTGTGATATTTTTTACATTGGCATCAGCCTCGCTATGTTGTGACTCACAACACCAAAAAACATTTTACAAAACACATACACACACATACATTCATACACACACATATATATATATATATATATATATATATATATGCATTTCAATGGATGCATCTCTCCTATGGAATGACTACAACTGAAACTGTTTTGTCTACAAATTGAAAGTACATTACAGTTATCAGGGGGTGAATAACGACAGTTGCATTTGGAGGAATCAGACAGTGAAAAAGCGGCTTTAGACTTGATCTGGATATTTTCCGCTCTTCAAGAAATCAAACCACTCAAATGAACCTGGTCGGTGGGGAGGGTACTTGCACGGAGAACTCCACTTCTAAATACATCAGTCAGACAGCATGAATTCATTTATTATATTCATAATGGTTTGAACCACATTTCTTCCCACTGTGTTGTCTCTTGACCTGCTAGCTGAAAGTTGAGCTCCCCACTTTGTCTAGGTCTCTATTTCCAGAGATAATTTTGGCATTTTAAATGGACTAATCACACAGGAGTTGTGTGTATTGCAACTGTGAGCTGTAGAGATTTTTGCAAATTATTATCAGGACATTCAGAATCCTGCAATTTGACACATATCAAACCTCGAGTTTTGATCTGGGAGTTTTGACCTTTTGCCTCCCACAGCTGTTCAGTTTGTCTGCTGTGCCTCTGAAAAATACACATTTGCTCACAAAGTGATATTATATAAAAATACAGATTTGAAAAAAATATATATTTCAAATTAACTGAGACTAGGATAGCTTTTTTTATTCTGATATGCTCATAATTTAATTGAAAAATATGCATACATGTGAATGCTCTACACATGATTCCAAAAATATTTCAGATCTATCCAGCAGGTAAATAATACACTTTTTAAAATTTCAAGTGACTGTAAACTATGACTCAAACATACAGCTGTCACAGAGTCACCATCGAGGCGGAACATTAAAGAACGCGACACAAGTCTCCCAGTGCGGCTTTCCCTTTGTATTGCACTGAAGACAGTGAGATGCATGAAAAGATGTCATCCTCACAGTGTTATGAATTTTTATATTGTTTTTAAGAAGGTGGGCAGAAATGCCTCTGGCTTTCCCATTTCTTATAATATGTTGTGCAGAGAGGTTTCCCTCCATATTGTGCTTAGTGCTGTGAGATATGTGAAGAGGATGGGCTATTCTGCGGCTCATGTCCCACCTCGATAACTGGGATCCTCATGGTGTTATGACACTGAGTTAAGAAGATGGGCAGTATTGCTGCTTGCATTCCAACTTCTTATATCTGTGTCGTAATAGGACCGAATGGCATTCTGTGTTCGGCTAAGAGTATGAGAGGTGTGTGTGTGTATGAAGGCACTCATCCTTTCAGAATGGTGGAGTGGGTATTCATTCCTAAAAGTGTCCTCTAGGGGACACCCAGTGAGTTCCCATTTGGAAGGGAACGTCTCCGGTTGCACATGTAACCATGGTTCCCTAAGAAGGGGAACGAGACACTGTGTCCCTTGCCATGCTTCAGCTGTGCGTGTCTCCTTCAGACAAGGAAGCTGATGACGTGTTCTACAGGTGCCCTTTTATACTCGCGGTCACATCAGTAGTACATCATAAGCTGTCACCAGCCAATGTCAAGATCATTGTTGCATCAGTAGTATGTAACGGGCTGCACTAGCCAATGTCAAGTTCATTGTCGCTTCAGACACCGGTCACTCTGAAGGCATTCCCCAAAGTGTCCTTTAGGGGATGCAGTGTCTCGTTCCCCTTCTCAGGGAACCAGGGAGAATTTTATTTTTATTTTGTTATTAATCTTTTAATAACTTTTAAAAATAAAAAAACTGAATATATCAATACAATAAGTATACAATTATATGTATGCATATTTAATATACAAATCTGGGGTTGTGCGGTATGGCACAGTAATGAACTCGTAAGATTAAAAACATGACAAAAAGATTACAGACTCTTTACTCAAATATGAATCGTTTTGGAAATGGATTATACATGTTCATTTTACATTTTTCATATAAAAACCTCTGAAAATATCCCTACCTTTGAGTTATTTTAATATTCACTAGTGTTCTATCAAACCTTACAACAAGGAATCACTTATTTATGAATGATCCCCTACGGACAGGGCTTAATTTGTGCCGGAAAAAAACAAGATCCGGCATCTCCGAATTTGTCAGAAAACTGATCCGGCACCTCATTTGACAGATCTCCTCACACGCCAATGAAAGACGTTTGTGTTGACCTATTGCGTGCATATATTTCATGGGATCTGGTACGCTAGTTTGTACAACCGGCGTGAGCGCAGACCTCCTTGGTGGTTTATATAAGAGACCACTGCTGTGTTGTCGGTGCACACCAACACATGGTGGCCTCTCAGGTCTGGGAGGTAATATCTCAGTGCATGCAGCATGGCCAGCATCTCCAGGCAGTTGATATGCCACGTGAGATGGCGACCACTCCACAGACCACGGGCGGGGTGGCCACTCATGACCGCTCCCCCAACCGGTGAGGGACGCATCCGTCGCTAGCATTACGTGGCGACAAGGAGCTCCCAGCACCGGGCCCTGAGCCAAGAACCACGGTTTCCTCCACATGTCCAAGGCACGTAGGCATCGCCGCGTGACCTTGAACATGCGAAGCGGGTTTCCCCCCGGGGAAAACCCCCTGGTCTTGAGCCACCACTGTAGGGGCCTCATGTACAGCAGGCCAATAGGTATCACGTTGGACGCAGCTGCCATCAGACCCAGCAGTCTCTGAAACTGCTTGACAGTGAGTGACCGGCCTTCTCTGACTCTCGCGACTGCGGTGAGGATCGACTCGATCCGAGCAGGGGACTACGTGCCTGCATCGTGGTCGAATCCGACACCACGCCCAGATAAGTGGTCCTCTGTAATGGAGAAAGCACACTTTTCTTGGCGTTTAGTCTTAACCCCAGCTCTCTCATGTGGGCGAGAACGACATCTCGATGTCTAACCACCGTCTGCTCTGATTGAGCTAAAATCAATCAATCATCGATATAAGTCAGTATGTGGATGCCCTGGAGTCGCAACGGAGCCAGGGCTGCATCCACACACTTTGTGAAAGTGCGGGGTGAGAGTGCAAGGCCGAAAGGAAGAACACGATATTGGT
>NW_015507315.1:35401-42157 GCF_001515645.1 Sinocyclocheilus grahami | reverse complement strand
TCGACGCCCACCACATCAACCTCCTCGGAGGAAGACAGGCGGAGCGCCGAGCCCACTCCCCGGGGGGAAGTAACCGCAGAACGGGCTTCCAATCCCGGTGAGCGAGCGCCGGATCTGGCGAGTGAGGAAGAAGATAGGGACTCGCCCGTCTCCATTCTCTCTGCCAGTTCCAGCTGCGAACCCCACGAGCGCAATCGCCGCTGCGCCTCGGCGGAAGCAGGACCCGCGCCGCGGGGAACACTTGCGAAAGCACCCTCCGCAAAGAGTGCCTTTCGGGAGCGGAGAGCATGCATGGGAAGACACTCGCAATGCGGGCAGTCAGCGCTCTCAAGAGCTGACTCAGCATGCTCCGCTCCCAGGCAGACAACGCACAAACTGTGTGTGTCCGCACCCGTAATGAAACGCGGGCAGAGAGGAACACACAGTTTGAAATGCTGGCTGCCTCCGCCCCTACTCAAATGATGTGACTTGTCATGTGCTTTAGACATAATTATCTTCTAGCCCTAAGGGACAGACAACACCAAATATGACTCACAAACAGATATCAGACTGACACACACACAGAGCGCTTGCTGAACGACAAAAAGCTGACGCTGGTCTCACCGCATGTGTTTTTATAGCCTCCTGGTCATTACGTCACCCGCCGTGACGTCTCGCCCAGCTATTGGTACTATTACACATGAGATTCAGAGCCCGTCACGCTGAACGGCGTTCCCCTAGCGTTTTTCGACGCAGCTCGAGTTCCTGAAGAGGAACTTATATTATGAGCAAGTTTGCCTAGCATCTACATTTGAAACATCAAACTTGAGCATGTAAAGAGATGCGACGTGACTGCTCTCACAAACCCGAATGCACGGATCCAATACTGATACACATGCGTTTGCTTTCTCAGATGTTTTCTTAAGAGGATAATCGCCCGGATGGCCATTTTGACTATTTTTTTTTGTGTGTAATTGGCTGTGTAAGCGCAACAAGCTGCGAAAAATAACTAAATTTGGTACTCGCGAGGCGGTGCGATATGCGCGCTATGGATGTGACTGTGAGCGCATAGGAAACCCCCTTTGGAGCACGCGAGTATCGAATGGCTTAAACTTAAAAAGATGTGCAAATGATACAGTTTTGTGACGATGCAACAATGACTCGATTAGGCAAGTGACAATTCTGTCGACTGTCCCGAAACCCGAGCAAAAGTCTTGTATCGCAGCGTGCAGTAGTGCAGACGAGATGCGCTGTTGTGAAGCTGCTTTGAGAGTCAAATGACTGATTTAATCTGATAGTATGTGTGGATTTATTTACTCATCTAACTTACATGCTCTATTGAATATGTTTGCAGGAATTTCCCTCATTATAAACTCGAAAGCAGATTAAACATAATTCTATTATACAGAGATTTAAGCAAAAAAATCCATGACTTTTCCAAAACGTTTCCAGGCCTGGAAATGGCTGTTTAAAAATTTCATGACTTTTCAATTTTTTTCATGACTGTAAGAAGATGCACGCTGTTAATCACATAAGCTGGTCCTCCACTGCGCGAATGCTCCGTTACCTCTCCCTCTTCTAATCATGCCGGATCCGTCACCCCACTTTGTTCCGGGACCTCGCAATTTACAAATTAAGCACTGCCTACGGAGCAGAAATCTATGCCTCTCAGTGACTTTGTTTTGGTCTGATCTGATCTCTGCCCACTGATTTGCAGGTTAAATCCCCCGCGGTCTGGTTGCAGTCAGCTTGAAAAGTATCCTAAGTGCTGCCACATGCTTTTCTGGTCAGTGGCCTTAATTTATCCTGACAGCATGTACAAGCTCAGACTGAACCTTAGATAAAGTCCACACAACCCAAGGAGCAACTTTAGTTTGAAGGAGATGACATGGTCACTTTCCAGTGCCTTGTCAAATGGTAGCTTAAATCGGGGCCATTTATCAAAAACTGTTCACATGGATAAACTCTCACCTGGACGAGGAGCGCCGCAGAGTTGCGATTATGTCTTCTGATATGTCTCGGAGAGAAATTAGATTTGGCTTCTTGTGGAGTTTCTGGCACACTGACTTTTTGGATAAGGAAGGTTCCCATTTATATAGGAAGTTTTACAGCAACATCAGATCTTATAGTGCCTTTTATAAATGGAAGCAAAAACAGGTGCATTTTAGTAACTGAAAGGCCTAATTATCCGTTTTCATTACCATGTGCAAACCGAAGCTAGCATGAAGATTGCAGAAAAAGGCTGTCTCTTTTATAGGCATAGTCACCTGTTTGTCTGATTGTAGCTAATATGAGTGCAGTCTGCTGTTCAAATTTTGATTTCACATCACCTGTGGTGCAGGGGCGGCTTGTCGGCTATGCATTAGTCCCATCAGCCTTATCATAGAGACTTGGGCATTCTGGGGAAAAAGGTGATATGACAGCCCGTGGGACCCATACAATGCGGTGTGGAAAATCATCTGTGTGACATCCCTAGTGGGGCCTGTGTTTACCATGCCTGCTGGGCAGAAACAAATTGCTAACTTTTTTTCTTAAGGTTCCCAACAGACTTTACTGCCGTGCCAGCGATGCCGGAGAAAATGAAATGGGTACAGAAGAACGCTGAGTATCTCCAATGCTGCAGGTGCTAACAAAACCACACTGGTGTGTGGACACCTGGATTACAGCATTCGCTCTCCTCCACGCTGAAGGAGGAAGAGGCGTATGAGTAGATGTAATCACAGGGCAAGCTGCAGTTTTGGTGCATATTAACCTACCTCCAATAGCGTTCCCATACAAAGGATGATGAACTATCTTCTGACCTCAAAACGGAGGAAGTTGTTCACTTTGATGTCTACTGATCTAGTTTCTCTTTGTTCTTTGCCTCGGGGTTCTGTGTTGTGCTGATTATTGCACCCTAAAATAAGGCAACTGTTTCAACTGAAGATGTCTGATTTATAAAACTTAAAAATAAAACTTTGAGTATTACAAGGGTCAATGACACATAAGGTCTTGCCCGATAAAGGATAAATATGTTAAAAAAAATCTTCTTTAAACACATGTGCCAAATTTGTAGAAATGTACTCTTTGTGTTCTTGATGGTTTCATATGCTTTTGAAAACTTTACACTATTTACCAACATTATATTAACATATTTCCATTTTTTCTGCATGTTGGTCACGCTACATGACTTTGATTTGACGCACAATGTTTTTCAAATATCAAGCAGTGAAGCAGTTAAAGATATGATTATGCTGTACTGTTTTTTTCATCATTATGAAATGAATTGTATAAACCTGACATTTTTTTCAATTTGCTTCCTCAAAGAACATATCACAGCTTTAATCAAAATCACGCTGATCATAGAAGACACATTCAATTATGTTTGAATTGCATTTTACTGTATTGTTAATTATAACTTCTCACAATCATTAACCAACGTTGACTTTTGTGAACTTATGTAATATCTGGTTAATTTGGGGTATTTTTTTTTATTATTATTTTTCCTCCTCCTGGCACAGAAAGAAAGCAAGAAAGCATTTTAATGTACTGTTAATTCTAATTTCTGACAGTATCCTTTTAAGCCACATTGAACATCGTCCATTGATTTGGGTGCCACCTTCTGATAAATTGATCAAACAAAATAATACAATAAAATAAGAAGCTATAAATGTTTTAATGTATTAATTTATTAATTGATTTTTTTTTTTTATATATGTATTGATTTATTTGGTAACACTTTGCAATAAGGTTCATTAGTTAACATTAATTAACTACTTTAGTTAACAAACTAAGAATGAAAAATTGTTCTTCAGCATTTATTAATCTTAGTTCATGTTAATTTCAACATTTACTAATGCATTATTAAAATGAACAGTTGTGCTTGTTAACAGTTAATGCACTCTGAATTAACATGAACTAACAGTGAACAACTGTATTCTCATTAACTAACATTAAGAAAGATTAATAAATACGGTAATGTATTGTTCATTGTTCATTCATGTTAGTTAATACATTAACTAAGATTAACTAATGAAACCTTATTGTAAAGTGTCATTCATTCATTCATTCATTCATATTATTATTATTATATGTATCATCATTGTGAAAACAGGCTAAAGGAATTTTCCTCACAGATAGTAATGTCTGTAAGGTCTTGTATCAGCACTTCAGTCATCAAAAATCCATATTCTCCTTGATGTTACTCAGACATAAGTGTCAATTCATATGAACCCTCATCAATTAATCTGTAGTGACTGCAGTTTGTCATCCGAGAGGATGTATGCTAGAATCCACTCCCAAGGGTGCTTGAGTAACCTTTCTCAACCTTTTCAAAGGACTAAATAAGTCATTGGCAGACCCAGCATGAAAACGAAAGAAAATTAGGTACACTGCAGATTTCATTAGGATCCCAGGGGTAACCTGATACACCTGTTCCTGCAGCTCGATGGGAGATGTCTGCAACATGACCACAAGATTAATCAAGATTGACAAAAAGTGTCTTGGCCAAGGTGATGAATTTTCGGGCAGCAAAGCCCTGACATGACTAATCTACATTGAGCCAATGAGATTTATGACAGAATCCTGGGATAAGGCAGCATCGAACCGAACAAAAGGTACGATCATTAAGTCTCACACTAAAGCACTGGCAAATGTACAATCATGTGATCAGACCAGGAATGTTTTATTAACAGCAGTGGACAAAATCATGACACATGATTCATGAGGTTTTCACTGGCTGTAAATATGTGATTGGGCTATCAACTTCGCAAAACAACTTCTATGCAGTTATATTAATGTTTGATCCTTCAGAAATCATTGTTTTATGGTGATTTAGTGCTTAAAAATAATGTATTATTGTTATCAATATTGAAAACATTTGGTAGAAACTGTGATGCACTACCATTTGGGGTAACAAAAAAAAAAAAAAACTTTATTCAACAAGGATACATTAAATTGATCAAAACTACAGGGGAAAAAAAAGAAACACTCTATCATGGTTTCCACAAAAATATTAAGCAGAAAAACTGTTTTCAATATTAATATTGATGATAATGATAATGACCATTCTAATACACGAGCAGCACCAGTTTTAACTGATAATAATTGAGCAGCAAATCATCATATTAGAATGATTTCTGAAGGATCATGTGACACTAAAAACAAAAGTAATGGCTACTCAAAATTCAGCGTCGCTATCACATGAATAAATTAGGCTACACAAAAAGAAAAAAAATTGTAAATATTTTTTTTAAGGAATAGTTACCCTTACAAATTAAAATAAAATCAGTATTATGTACTCATGTAATTCTACATTTTCGAAGAAGCTTTTTCAACACTACACACTGTCTCCAAACTCCAGTGTGTAGGTGACCAGTAAAAAATATTTGCTCAAAAAAACAAACAAAAAAACATAAATTATTAAAAAAATGTGATCATTAAATAATAAATAAAACAAATAAAATAAAATAAAATACAACACTTAAAAAGGTCAGTGCTTGTAGTTAGTTCTGCAGGCTAAGAAAATAAATAAATAAACAAAACTATGCACACATCAAATGCAGCTAAATTCAGAATAGCTCAAGCCAAACCTCTATCGTAATGAATCCCAGGTGGGTCTATACTATGAATAACAGGTATTAACATTTCAGAGTACTGCCAGATATACAGAGATGGGCTGTGAATCCTTCAGAGCATTTTTCTGAGACTTGCCACTTCTAAACATTCCTCCGTGCACAATTTGAGCTCAAAGCACCTTTGTGAGAGAGAGTGACAGGTTGACTTTGACTCTTCACTGCAGGACCATGCCTGAGGAGCTGACAGCATTCTCACAAGAATAAACAAAAATAATAGGTAACTGCTAAACTAACCCTGCCCATACAAACTCATAAAATCAGAAGCATTCTGATTAAATAATTACAGTGATGTTCAGGATGAAATACAATCTTAATACATACTGTGCAAAATAGACTCTATACTGCAAACTATTTTTGTAAAAACAGTATCACGCTTTATACATCTATAAATATTTCAAGCACTGTTGTTACATTACCCTTTAATGAGGGACATTGAAGTTATCCACTGTGTGTGTGTGTGTTGAAAATCACAGCTGATTTTACATATAATAAGGAAACTATATAATAAGGAAATAGCTCATTGCATTATGGGATATAATTCACACACACTTCATGGTCATCTGGGTTTTCAAAGCATACAAACAATTACATGCAAGCACACACTGCAGTATAGAAATATTGTATGCTGTACACATTAAAAACTACAAAACACAAAACTAAAGTAACTTAAAAGTCCTTACACAAGACAGGTAACATACAAATCAGCTGCGTCCCAATTCATAGGCTACGTCCTTCGAAGTGCGCATTTGAAGGCTGATTGCGTCATTGGGGGCGCGACGAAGACCATCCCAATTCACGATGCATCCTCCGAAGGCTGCATTTGAAGGCCAACTGCGTCACCGCGGTGCGACGAAGGCTGCCGCAATTCGAACGCGACTTCAAATGCGCCCTCCGTTTCTCCGACAAATGAAGGATACATCAGATGGATCCTTAGCAGCCGATCCTATCCCAGAATTCATAGCGCGCTGGTGGTGACAGGACTTTTATTCAAATAAAATAGCGGGTGATGGTTCTGTGGCTGCCGACGAATACACTTATAAATGTAAGTATTGTGTTTTAATTTGCTCAAATAGCTAGCGAAACAAATGTTAAAAGTCAGGGGTCTTAAAAAAATGTGAAGAGATTAATTTGTTAGGTGGTCTGAGGCAAAAGTTCTTGTATT
>NW_015507315.1:23104-34867 GCF_001515645.1 Sinocyclocheilus grahami | reverse complement strand
GTCCCAATTCATAGGCTACGTCCTTCGAAGTGCGCATTTGAAGGCTGATTGCGTCATTGGGGGCGCGACGAAGACCATCCCAATTCACGATGCATCCTCCGAAGGCTGCATTTGAAGGCCAACTGCGTCACCGCGGTGCGACGAAGGCTGCCGCAATTCGAACGCGACTTCAAATGCGCCCTCCGTTTCTCCGACAAATGAAGGATACATCAGATGGATCCTTAGCAGCCGATCCTATCCCAGAATTCATAGCGCGCTGGTGGTGACAGGACTTTTATTCAAATAAAATAGCGGGTGATGGTTCTGTGGCTGCCGACGAATACACTTATAAATGTAAGTATTGTGTTTTAATTTGCTCAAATAGCTAGCGAAACAAATGTTAAAAGTCAGGGGTCTTAAAAAAATGTGAAGAGATTAATTTGTTAGGTGGTCTGAGGCAAAAGTTCTTGTATTTATTAACGGGGTCATATGATGCGATTTAAAGTTTTCCTTTCTCTTTGGAGTGTTACAAGCTCTTGGTGCATAAAGAAGATCTGTAAAGTTGCAAAGACTAAAGTCTCAAACCCAAAGAGATATTCTTTATAAAAGTTAATAATCAACCACCCCTACCTAAAACGGCTTGTTCTAACACGCCCCCACATGTCTACGTCACAATGTGGGAAGATTTGCATAACGCCGCCCAATTTTCACGCAAAGAAAGAAGGCATAACTTTTATTCTCGCTGTAGTATTGTTGCTGCCACCATGTCGTGAAGACGCGTGTCTGTTTGTGTTCTGTGTGTTTCGTTGTACATGCGAAACTATTTTGTTTGGCCTTTCAAAAGAGGACGATATCCGCTTCGTCATGCCTAGAGCTGATCCGTGCTGGTCACTGAGGAAATACATTAACTTCACATTGTGGATCGCCGGATTGGCTTTCACCGTGGACGAAGCGGAGTCCAGCCTGGGGTCATCACATGTGGTTGCCGCAAGCCCGGAGGACGCTCCTTTGTTGAATCTGCCGGCCGCGCCTTTCTCAAGCCCTCCCGCCTCTGCTCACTCAAGCCGGCCTCCGCTCACTCTAGGCCGCGGCTCACTCAAGGCCACGGTGTGTGACGCTGTTTCTACAAAGCGAAACTACTTAGTTTGGCCTTCCAAAAGAGGACACAACTAGAAATTAGTGGTTAAGTTGTATTTACAACACTGTTCCAGAACACTTCAACCCAAATATTCAGATGTGTCCAACGCATTTTATGGAGGGCTGTTTCCTGATCCTGGGAGAGTAGACTACAATGCCGGCTGTTCTGACTCACAGACTGTAAGTACGTTTTTTATATTTAAAGAATTTGCCATTGATGATTAAAATGCGAGTTTTGAGCAGTGTAGAGAAGTACTTGTTGTTTGTCATTTCTACTATCACAAATGCAGACATGGTTTTATGTTTCCGCGGCGCGATGCAACGCAACGCGTAAAAAGACAGTATTAGTCATTCTAATCCGTAATTATGTCCCAACTGGATGCAACTAATGCCTCGTTAATAATGAGTTTTAATGTTTTTGTCTCGTCGCTACGGGCATCACAATATGGTAGAGCATGTTGTTTGTCATTTCTCTGATCCCAAATGCAGACATGGTTTTATGTTTCCGCGGCGCGATGCAACGCAACGCGTAAAAAGACAGTATTAGTCATTCTAATCCGTAATTATGTCCCAACTGGATGCAACTAATGCCTCGTTAATAATGTGTTTTAATGTTTTTGTCTCGTCGCTACGGGCATCACAATATGGTAGATGCATAACATTTCCGTCACACGCTTGAGGTAATCGGCCAATCACAACGCACTGGATTGCTGGCCAATCAGAGCACACCTCGCTTTTCAGACCGATGAGCTTTGTAAAAATCGACGTGTTTCAGAAAGGCGGGGCATAGAGGAGAAACAATAATGTACAGTATGTGGAAAATAATGTGTTTTTTGAACCTTAAACCACATAAACACCAAATACACAACCTTACATTTCATTACACCAAATACACACAATAATGTTCTTTTTAGCAATTAGCCCTCACCCATATATAAAGCCCACAACAATAAGACAAGTAGGCCTATAAGGCAACTTAATACGTAGACAAGTCTTTGAAGTATTTTTATTTTATTTCATTTTTTATTTGTATTTTATTATTTATTTATTTTGTAGCAAAATATGTCCACAAATGTTTTAGGCAAACTTGATTATCCAGAAATTTGATTTCTGAAGTATTTTGTATGCACGTCCTGCTTTCATATTTTCTAATCTTAAGATTGCAGCCCTGTCTTAATCATTTTCTTTCCTTTTTCTCATCTTTTAGGACAGTTCTGGAAAACTTAAAAATGAAATTAATTACATTGTTCATTACTTTTGTAATTTAAGTTATTTGTAAATGAAGCAAAGTAATTTATGTGTATTGTTTTAGTTTAAACTTGTAAATAAAAGACAAGAAGTAGTTCTGTAAATAGTTAATTTTTGCAAAGCAAGTTATAATTTGTAAATGACAGAAATTCTTCTATACATATTTTTTTTGCCTCTGAATAACATTTGCAATTGAAACTAAATTGTTCTATACTAAAAGTACTTTTTACAACTAATTACAAAATAAATAATATCAGAAAAACAACATCAACATTTAATTAACAATACATAAAACAGATTTGAAAAAGAAAAAAAATCATTTTTATGTGTGTTTTCATTCAGCTGAGTAGTGAGACCCTGGTGGAGCTGCTGGACCTGGACGGGCTGCCATAGAGAGCCTGGAGCGGCCTCTGCCAGTGGGGCATCATCTGGGATGGTCTCCAGAGTGTTTGAGTGCAAGACTCATGGCTGTATTAGATCAAAAAGCTTCTACTAAATACTGAGCAAAGGGTCTGAATACTTAGGACCATGTGATATTTCAGATTTTTAATAAATCTGCAAAAATGTCAACAATTCTGTGTTTTTCTGTCAATATGCGGTGCTGTGTGTACATTAATTAGGAAAACAAATTACTTAAAAGATTTTAGCAAATGGCTGCAATATAACAAAGAGTGAAAAATTTAAGGGCTTCTGAATACTTTCCGTACCCACTGTATTTCCACTGTCCAGCACTGGGACGTTCAGGTTTATCCAGGGGTCTGGTCTGATTTAAGGAAATGAGGAAAGGACTAATTGTGTAGAGCTATGAAAAAAGTAATTGGTGGAAGAAATATGAGTTTCTTTAGTAAAGTCCTTTCAGTGAAAGTGACATGACATGTGGCCAAGTATGGTGATCCATACTCGGAATTAGTGCTCTGCATTTATCCCATCCAAAGTGCACACACACAGCAGTGAACACACACACACACACACACCGTGAACACACACCCGGAGCAGTTGGCAGCCATTTTTTTGCTGCGGCGCCCGGGGAGCAGTTGGGGGTTCAGTGCCTTGCTCAAGGGCACCTCAGTCGTGGTATTGATGGTGGGAGAGAGCGCTGTACATTCACTCCCCCCACCTACAATCCCTGCCAGTACGAGACTTGAACCCGCAACCTTTGGGTTACGAGTCCGCCTCTCTAACCATTAGGCCACGACTTCCCCCCAGTAACTACTATTAGCACATTAAGGGAAAAATGCATGCATTTAAAACCTTAAATAAAAGTATTATCCATCATACTGTAATGTACTTAAGGTATGAAGAGTAAAAGTAAAAGTAGCCTATGTATTCTGCAGGAAAAAAAAAATATGATGACATTGCTTCTCTATTGGTCTATTACTGCTGCACTACAGTGCACTGTATGTTGCATTTTACTTCTAAATATGTTCAAGGTTGTTACATTTAAAATAGTTAATATAGGCCTACTGTTGGGCAGTTTAATGTATAACAGTGCATGCTATTGTAAAGGACCATGTTTTTGTATTGTAGCTGTCCTGTGAGAAAAAAAAAAAACCCGCAGTACTTCTCATTTGTATGTGAATACTTATGGAATGTATTTCGTTATGCTCCACCACTTTGTTATTTTGGAGATGAAACAAACAAAGTTTATTGCTAGAATATTAACAGACAGTTGCTACAACTGCGAACCATATCAAGGCTGCTTCCGACACACTCGGACCGGTCTAGCCTACGGAGGACTCTTCTTGTTGCCTAGCAACCCAATACTTATATTTAAAGTGTAATTCGGTAATTAAAAGTCAAAAACTAACTATTCAGGCTGCAGTTATTTACATTTTCATTAACAAATAACATCTATGGCAGCTCTCTTCTCGCACCGTTGCTACACGACAGGAGCGGCGATCGGGAACACCTGCTGGTGCAATCAGGAAATCCAGCGAAGGCTAGACTCAGAGCATCCTTCGAAGACCACATTGGCCGCATCCTTCGAAGGGCCCGTCCTCCGAAGTATGCAGTCTTTGAATTGGGACGCAGCTATTGTTGTCACATTATTAAATTAATTAATTAATCTGTGGCAAACATTTTACTTTAAATGGCCAAAATGCTCCACACATTTAAAATATGTGAGCATAAAATGCTCCTGTATTGAATTACTTTTTTTTTTTTAATCCATTATCTAACATTTGATATATTGCATAATATTCTATTGATTGGTTTAGCCAAAAAAGCAGTAGAATAATCTTTACAAGCAGAAAAAAATATGCCTTCATAAAGTTAAAACAAATGTCCTTGAAAATCAATCACAGAGTGCAATTGCTGCCCTTAAATAGAAAAAAAAAGGTAATTTCTGACTCAATATTCACACTGCAGACATATGAAAAACGGTATGCTATTCTAAACATAACTGTAGAAAATACCAACATACTCATGGCTGATGTAAGGCTCATGTCATTCATTTTGTATTGTATTATGTATTTTATCTTGGTGGATTCTAGACCAGAATAATTAATTACCAAAATATGCCTGCTAAGAGTGTATAATTATACTGACACGTATAAATGAACCACGAACAAAAGAATATAAACCCAGGACCTGAAAAAAATCATAAACACTTTAAGCGTGACAGTCTTAAAAAATGACAGCTAAAAATGATGTACGCCGTTGTAAACGGCTCTCTCATGTCTGTAAGTCTCAAACGCCGCCCCCTCACAGGGATCAATATGAGGAAGGAACCACAGGGAACAAATGAAATAGCGAGCAGCGGGAGAGAAGCTTCAGTTGCCGCGGTGATCAATACATGTATCAGTGGCTCTGAATTGCGAGCAGACATCAAAAGGAAGGCTCTGTGGGGTGCTCCTTGTCCCAGGAAAGCAAGAGGCTGAAGTTCAGTCCCCTGCAAGCCGGGAGAACGTATGAGAAACAGCATTCCTGCCTCTTGTCTTCAAAATGATGCTGTGTATGTGAGCTTTGCTTCATTTGATGTAGTGTTCGTGCATTTCTTGTCTCTGTACGTGCCCATGCAAGTGGAGCAGTGGGATATCGCAGAGATAAGGGGAAGTTTTGTGAGTTGCCTCGTGCTTTATTTGTCTCAGATCTGTGGAAATCTAAAATCTTATTACTCTGCTTGGCATTGAAATCAATACTGCAAAATAGTGCAAACTACACTCTAAAAAAAAGCTGGGTTGTTTCAACCCAAATGTGGGTCAAATATGGACTAACCCAACTTTTGGGTTAAACATTTAATATAAAAACTTGACAAAAGTTAGGTTTAGAGTGCAGGTAGCCAATAAAACATTTTAGAGAGAGAGAGAGAGAAAGAGAGAGAGAGAGAGAGAGAGAATATGACTGTAGGATTTAAACAAATAGACAAAGTATTAATTCAAATAATAGGCTAATCCTATTTTACTCATCCTCATGTTATTTCAAAGTACGGTGTTATTTCTTTAAAACAAAAAATGCCAGTTAAGTCGAAAATATTAAATATGACAAAAAAAAAGTGAATGTCAGCTTCCGGTGTCACCCGCTTCCAGTTATTTTTAGCTGTACAAAACAGCTTGTTTTGCTGCTTCATATTGCAAACTAGAATTTCTTGTCATGTAATTGTAATGTTTTGTCGTAATTATAAACACACTGGTTTGTAGTGCAAAGCATTTTAACGTTTACTTTGTTATTAGTCTAGTCAAGAATTGGAAGTCTCGCACACACACAGAAAGTAGCTTACTTCCGCGTTGCAAAATAAGGTGGATTGGCCTTCATAGTCAGGCAAGATCTGTGTAGTTATTCTTCAAAAACAATTATCCTTGCGTGTTCCACAGGTAAACAGCATACAGGTTTGGAATGATATTAGGGTGAGTAAATAATGACAGAATTTTTCATTTTTAGGTTAATTATTCCTATATAGTATTCATCTAAATGTTATGTAATTAAAAAAAAAAAACAGTAAAAGATCACAGTAAATTGCTAACCATAGGGAAAAATCAGCGGTCTCTCTCAGCATGAAGTATTTTATTAAACAATAAATTTGAAGCCATAATAAACCTTTACTTCACAGCTCTGATTGCCTCTGTCCAACCGAGGTATCTTTTTGTACTGTTTATGTTGGCAATTATCTCGGTCTGGAAGCCACACTTTGTAAGTTGCCAGGGCTTGCCCTCCTGATAGCACTTACTCAAAACACATTAAAATGCATTTGCTTTAATCAGGTTGCATTGCATATGCAAATTTGGTTGGTGATTATGTTTTTTTTATGGTAGCAACTACATTTTTAAGGTATACTTTCCCACCAAAATAAAATTGTGTCACTACTCCCCTTTACCCTGCTCCAACTTTGCTTACGTAGTGCTTCCAGAAATGCCAGAGAAGTTGGATCGAACAGGAAGTACATATTGTTTGATATCTTCAAAATATCCAAAACAAGGCAATTAGTCACTGGCAATCACTCAGAATGCAAACTGCACGCACTGACTCACTTTTTTTTCAAATAAAATTAATACAAAAATA
This sequence comes from Sinocyclocheilus grahami, assembly GCF_001515645.1. Taxonomy (NCBI): domain Eukaryota; kingdom Metazoa; phylum Chordata; class Actinopteri; order Cypriniformes; family Cyprinidae; genus Sinocyclocheilus; species Sinocyclocheilus grahami. The sequence goes on along the minus strand of NW_015507315.1, from coordinate 28,006 downwards.
ATACAATTCAATAAAAATTACAAATAAAAATGCACGTGTTTCAAATTAATTCATCCTAAAACACAAATGTTCCAAATACATAAACAATGTATACAGTATATATATATATATATATATATATATATATATATATATATATACAGTATATATATATAATTTTAAAGTGCATCTCACATAAAGAATATTCACTGATATGATCAACAGAAGCAATAGCGATGGGGGATGCCCATATAAGAATTGATAACTAATTAACTAACACTATTGGACAATACCAAGTACATGATCTTAATTACTCAAGGCAATTTAATAGCGTTTTTGCAGCCTTGAAGTGGAAGGGGACTCCTCATGAATGGCCGTTCTAAACAAAAGGGAACAGCTTAATCTGCCACAAGGCTGTTATTGAATAGTCTATTTGACAACTTGCCAGACTGTAATCTTAATGTTATATATTTTCATTTGTATCCAAATATAGCACTGAATTTAGCAGCACATGGCCTGTTGAATGAAAGTGTTTTGGTTACTACATGTAAAAGTCAAGTAGGACAAGTTGTGATATATTATACAAATTATCAACACCCATGACAAATATTGTAATATGTTCAAATAAGTTCCGTAGGTAAGAAATGTGTTTAATTAGGGTTCAGTGAAAAGACGCAAACTTTAACAGCCACTGAATTAACATCAATACATTCCTTCTGTAAGAACAGGGGTGATGGATGATGTGCGTTGTGTGTTTATTAAACTTGTGCAATAATACGCACTCTTGTTTTTTTATGTTTTTTTTATAATATATATAAATAGTATCATCATACATTTTGAACCATGACAAACTATTACTTTGCAGCATTGCATATACTGTCAATTTTTATTTATCATGATAGGACAACATTTCAAAGAACGTTTAACTGTATTTGTGTTTAATTGGATTGCATTCCATATGCACATTCAGTTGTAGTTTGACATTACTAACAGTGTTGGGGTTTTTTTTAGATGGCAGCACACAGTAAATTACATTGATGAGTGCTTCCTGTCCATCTCCTGTTGAGCCGATCATGCAACATCCCATTTGGAACTGTCATAAAACTCAGTTTTGTAGTGAAGCGTCTCTGAATAATTCATTTGTCAACAATATATGCATGGAAATGCACATGCACCCTCATAACTTATTTAAATGGTAGCATCCTTCAGCCACTTCCTAACAAGAAAAAAGGTCTAATACAATGTCAAAAAAAGGTAAAATCTGATAATGTTAAGAGATGAAAAATAAGAATTTACTGCTGTTTTGACTGAAATCTAAATCTCATTATCAAATCTAAATATCTCATTATCACTTCAGTTTCTATAAAGTTTTATCGTTGGTTGTTTTCACAGTTGATTTGATATACAGGTGTTGTTTCAATGATGGAAATTATACGCCATCAATAGCAGTTCACATCTGCTTTGCTTTCATGCCAATTTTGAACCATACTGAAATGCACACACACTGTACCCAAGACCATTCAAATTAAACAAAGGAACTAAACTTACACTAGCAAGCACCCTTAAACCACCTGTCAATGATTTCGGGACCACTATCGTCAAAATGTTAGATACTTAGCATAAAGTTTGGTTTGGCTGTATGGTTCTGTTCTGGGCAAAAACCTCCCTGCCCATCCATGCAGCCTGTCATGAATGAGCAGGGAGAGCAACAATAATACCCCCCCCTAGGGTTAACAGAACAGAACAAGGCAGATATCATTAATGTACTTAATGATATTTAAGTGTAACACTTTATTCAAGATAAAGGAGTCTGATTAGCAAGGAATATCAGAAAGCCAAGTCCTGACGGTGGCGAAAGGAGGAGCTGGGGATGGAGGAGGATAATTTGCTCCCTTAATTTCTCCCTCAAGGCACAATTTTCTTTCCTTCATTCCTCACCCTCCATGATTACGGTCCTCTCACACATCCCTGGTTTACAAAAGCACTCCCTCTTGTCAGCCTGCTGCTGCAGCTACACCCAAATCACAGAGTCTGATTTACTACAGTGCCTGCAAAAAAAAAAACACTGGAAGACCAAAATGCTTTTAGGAGCACAAAAATAGCAGGTCCAGACAAAGATTGCCTTTGCAAAAACATTCAATTTCTGCTAACAACATTGTAAAATAGGGTTTATGGAGAAGTTGTTAGCTGTTGCTACTAATAAAGTGGTCTAATGCTGCCTTCAAGACAAGTGCATGTGGGAAATTCATGCCTTTGAGTTTGGTGTTCATTATTACGATTTTCACGAAATCACGATTTTAAGTTGGAAACATAACACTGATCCTAATTAAAACAAAATAATTATATTGTGAATGATAAACCTAAATAACTGCATCTAAATTCAAAAATATAAAACATTTTCATTTCTGTCACATAGTATACATGGTATCACAACTAAATGATTTTGTTACATAGAGCAAACTGCGAAAGTTGATTGATTAACTTTACACTATTCACTATAAATTCCTTTGCTCACTGATCTCTCTCTTTAATGTCCCTTCTATGTCTCAACTTGTGTATCATCCAGATTTCTGAGTTTCCCACTTGTACATACAACTTGACTTGGTCATTCATGTGCTAAGAACTCATAATTATGATATTTCTGACTCCACTTCAAAAGCACAAAGCTCACTTTCTCCTTCTATGGAGATATTTAAGTATTGCTCAGTGTAAAGGGACATTTGCAGAGATGCAGAGATACATCAACTGGTCAAGTCATTCATTTTCAAATAGTTTTGAGGTGTCAGGGGCTGTTGGCGATGTGTTTCTTTATGTACTGTATTAAGACACCTGCTAGGAAATCTAGTCTCAGACAGACTTTCAAGGCAACAACTCATACTTTCAAGCAACCTTTAGACCAAATACCATATGCAGAATACAGAGTTACAAATACAGTTATGCATAAACAGAATTAAAAACCACTGATCTATGCAACCCAGGCTCAATGGGGGGACAAAAGCCTGTGGCAATTTTACATTGCTTCTTGCGTGTTGTGTGACACTTTCTATCAAGTCCAGTGAGTGGCACTAAAAGTGTGTGCAGTTTTATCTGAAAAAGATGAATGTTAATTTGGCAATGATTTATTATGCTGGTTGTATCATGGCAGTTCGGAAATGTCTGTTGAGAGGTGCTAAAATGTTATTGCTTTATCGCTTTTAAAAATGATATACCAGCCTACACTAAACTGTACCCTAAACCCAATTGATAGTGTCAACAAAAGTAAATGTGAGATAAAAAAAGCATTTCCAATTTATGTAAATATGCAGTAACATGTTGCGATGACTACAAATGTGAATGTAGACAGCTAAGCTCCACGTACAGCTAGATACAATAGTCGACTAGAAGCACCTAGCAACCAACATTACAATGACCTCCAGAGATTTAATCAATGCCAGCATGAATAGTTTGAACAACTAGAAACAGCTAGACATGGCACATCTGAACCTCAACAATATCATTTTTAACCTGTATCTGTTTGATGGCAGAGCCACAAATATAGTTGTTAAATTTGGATATTGTAATATGTTCCGGTAGACCCAGGAAATCTAAAAGCTCAACCAAGAGAGTCCAAAAAAGAAGTAATGCTCAAACATTTTCTTAGCCACTTTCCATTCAAAAGCAATTAATTCTAAGTAATTAATTAAAAATAGCATTGCAATACAAAAAATGATTTGTACACTAGGCCTACGTCAATTTTGAATTCGTTTTAAAGATGTTCTTTATGCTAACATTGTTCGCTAGCATGGCTGACTGTCCCTGCTAAATAGGTACTGGGTTACTTCCTGGCACATGGGCATGCGATTTGCATTTTATAATTACTTTTGTTTTGTCTTGTCATTCAATTTCAAAATATTATATGCACAATCTTTCAGTTTGTGAATTGAAATGCCAGCAAGTATTTTACAATTAGCAAGGCTGTGCAATAGACAAACAAAAACATGATAGCAAATATGAGTAAACCCAAATGAACAATACAGTATTTTTCAACTTGGATACACACTATAACGTATACACAAGGCAATAGCTCATGCTAATGTAATGGAAACATAAATAATTTCAGCAAAACGGGTAACGCATTCTTGCTTCCACAGAATTTTCAAAACACTCTCTGTACTCTAGCACATTTCCTATTATAAACACAGTATATTTTCTGTCTTTATACACAGAAACATAATTCATATTTCATCTTTTTTCTTTTGATGTGATTGACTGGCTGGTTTAATTAAAATCAAGTTTATATGTTTATCACTTTTCACAATGCATTTTGGAAAGTAGCTTTACAAAAATGCTTGTTCAATGTTACAGTTAGGAAGTAGTCTGTTATCAGTCAGTGATGAATGTGTCCATGTCCATATGGCAGTAATAATGATTACAATTTAACGATAATATTTGACACTTTAATTTATTAGAATTTAAGTAATAGTTTACCCAAAATTGAAATTTTGCTGAAAATTTACTGACCCACAGACCATCCAAGATGTAGATGAGTTAGTTTCTTCATCAGAACAGATTTGGAGAAATTCAGCATTCCATCACTTGCTCACCAATGGATCCTCTGCAGTGAATGGGTGCCGTCAGAATGAGAGTCCAAACAGCTGATAAAAGCATCACAATAATCCACAAGTAACTCCGGGCCATCACTGAAGGTCTTGTGAAGCAAATGAGTTGCACGTTTGTAAGAAACAAATTCATCATTAAGGCATTAAGGCAAATTATGACCTTACATAAACAAAACAGAAAAGTTGAAATCCTTAATTAGTTGCAATAATAACAACAACATTTTTTTCACGCTTTGTTCAAGATTTTGGAAATGTGACACACACACACACACACACACACACACACACACACACACACACACACATACATATACATATACATATA
>NW_015507315.1:16537-21764 GCF_001515645.1 Sinocyclocheilus grahami | reverse complement strand
CACACACACACACACACATACATATACATATACATATACATATATATATATATATATATATATGATTGAGATAACTGGTATAATATTCTGTAAAATGTGTTAATCCAACCGAAAAAATACTGCAATATCCAGTTACAGAGCAGTATCACAAAAAAATTTTTTTTTAAAAAGTGTCGCTGACACTTTCTTTGTTATTTTTGGCACTGATAAATTACTTATTAGTGTCATATCTTTTGCTCAGAATCGTATCAGTACAAATGACATTTCATTTTACGGAATATAAATGCAATTTTCGCATAAAAAGGCCTAATAGGCTAGTCTGGTTCCTTTCACGATCAGCTTATTGATGTCTCTGCTTCAACCCTTCCCCTTTTAAGTATCTTTGCCAAATGAATTCAAACTAACCAGCGTTTCCTGTATTAAGCTTTGTACCAATTATGAGACTTGATCAATAACACTCTCCCTCTAGATACCACTCAGACACAGGGCCGGAAAACCTTCTGTGGCCACTCTTGGAGGAGTGCTCTCCATAGTGAAACCCTAATGAGATACATTGCTATGACATCTAAATCAATATCCATGTTAAATATAAATATGTACATAGTTTGGTAGCTCATGCTTGTTGGAGTCTGGTGGAAAACTGCAAATAAATCAATGACTCTGCCAGTAATGTAATGTAACACCCCTCTTTCCCCCCCCCCGTTTGTTCTGAGATCTAAGCGTAATGCAGCACAAATGTAATTTCTTTACAAGCAAATTCATATCTGATATCAAATTATAGGTTAGATATGATAAGAGAAATAAATTTGTATCTACATATGGAAATAAAGATCTGATATTGATCTGTAATTTCCACTTAGAGGTCAATACAGGCACTTTTATGTCTTTATTTTATCTACGTCCTCTAAGGTCTCAGAAACGTTTCAAATTGCCTTAATGTATATTTGCTATTTTTCAAATGCATTCTATGTATATACATATCTTAAAGGAATAGTTCACCCAAAAAATGAAAATGTACAGAAAATTTACTCACCCACAGGCCATCCAGGATGTAGATGGGCTTGTTTCTTCATCTGAACATATCTGGAGAAATTTAGCATTACATCACTTGCTCAACAATATAGCATCTGCAGTGAATGGGTGCCGTCAGAATGAGAGTCCAAACAGCTGATAGAAACGTCACAATAATAATCAAGTAATCCACAAAACTCCAGTCCATCTATTAACATCTTGGGAAGTGAAAAGCTGCACGTTGGACAGCTGCACAAAGCTGGACAAAATATGAGTAATCAGAAGTCAGAAAAAGCTTTATTACCAAGCCTGTTTACACACACACACATAATTTGACTTGGCGACAGGAGCTTCTAGCGCAGAAGAAAGTATACAGACATAAGAAAGTACAGATATAATTTGTGTAAATGTCTCATAGACAAACTCTAAAAGTATGAAGTTATTCAGTTTCAGAATGAAATGGCTAAAATCATAATATCAGATCGACTACATTTATATCTCTGTTATTGTTATAGCCATATTTAGATCATACTGACAGCCCACTGTCCATCACATCCAGCATGACTTGAGGCGAGTCCAGGATCAATACTTCAGACGATGAGGATAAGCAGCCCTTAACAGCCTTAATATGATTGAATCCATACTGCAGCATTTTTCCATACAGCACCAATACTGGATTTAGCTGTTCTTGCTCTGCAAACTGATTGTTGTATTGATTGTGAATATCTAAATGTCCCATCAGTGTTGATCCTCTGCCTCTGGAGAAGGGTATTAATGAGACACTCCAGATATCTCATGCATCATCACAATCCAGACTGCCACTGACTGGAACAAGTGAGGGTAAATAATTAGCTCTTTATACATGCTGCTACCTAGAGTGGATACATAATTCTAATATATATTCTGTAAAATAACTATAAAATACATACTGTAATCTTTCAAATAATAGCTATAACAAAACATACAATTTCAGTACTGCTAAATTGATGTGAAATGATTTTCTTGAACCCTGACCTTGGCAGAACAGTTTACAATATAAGATAATGCAGGGACAGGTTTATATTAAATAGTTAAATAATATACAGTAGACTAGCATGGGAAAATGTAATTCAAATAATGGTGCAGCAGTCTCTGTGTTTTCTTTGACTTCATCTTTTTTTTTTTTTTTTTTATGTGTTACTCAAATTAACCCTCCCGACTTATTACATTAGTGGGGTTCAAGGGCAAAAATGCACCAGCCCACAAAAATATTGCTTGTAAATCTCCCATCATGCTATATTGTTACCAAATCTTGGATTCAATCTTTTTGTCAACTTATTTCAGTAAGCAAAGGTTTTGTATTTCTTTTTGGAACTGATTGGAGATTATGCATCTCAGTTTTTGAGTGAACATTGCCAAAAATATCCACAAACAATGCTTTTTTCCCAACTCAAAAACAGATTTGCAAGCATTTTTTAAAAGGCCAGTCATTTTTGAACACCAAATTTGGTAAAGAATTTTTAAAAGATTCACAGTGTACAAATTCATACAAAATCATCAAATCTTGTAAAACAGCTACATTTTCCTGTGAGATCATGTTGATTCTAATGATAGTAGTAGACATAAAAAGTAGTACACCAAATATTGTGCAAAACAGCATATTTTAATTTGATTTAATTATTTCTCAGTACTGAATACAATTATTCAAATGTCTAATGCTGATATAGTTCTTTGCTGAATCTGCCATGTGCTCAGAATGCATTTTGGGATTAGTCTTATATATAAAGGATACACTTGTTGCCATAAAGTTGGGCTAAAATGAGCTATTGCGTAAGGTAGCATAATTTGAGACAGCGTTCACATCATGAATGATGTCTCAAAAAGCATGCAAGGCAGCTTAGAGGGTTTTGAGTCACAGTCAATTTTGGAGTGTCCTTGATTCAGCCTAGAAGTATGATTTTCAAGGATAAGTGAAAATTAGAAAATAAATAGCCCACTTAACACTGTATTCATGAAATCAAACAGTATTTTGTTGTGTATCAATGGTTCTATTGAGATGTGATGAAAGATATGTGGAGGAGGTTTGATTTTTCCGCGTTTAGACATACAATACCAAAGAACACCTTAGATTTGCACACTGAACTGCTCACATTTTGGAGGTTTTTGACTACACCATCAAGAGCTACTGCATGGGGTGACCTGGCACCACACGTAACTTTTATTAAACATATGCTTCTCTTTAAAAACAAACAAACAAACATTGTTTTGAATTTGTGGAGAAGGTTTTGGAGTATAGTAGGTTTTGGAATGGCAGGGAGGATCAATTTGTTTTCACACCAAAAAAAAAGCTGCATGAAGATTCTTAAAAAAAAAGAATCTTCTATCTAATTTTTTTTTTATAAATAAAAATAAGTGACGAAAGTGACCCATACTTGGAATTAGTGCTCTGCATTTATCCTATCCAAAGTGCGCACACACACACACACACACACACGCACACACACACACACACACACACACACACACACACACACACACACACCGTGAACACACACCCGGAGCAGTGGGCAGCCATTTATGCTGCAGCGCCCGGGGAGCAGTTGGGGGTTCAGTGCCTTGCTCAAGGGCACCTCAGTCGTGGTATTGAAGATGGGAGAGAGCGCTGTATATTCACTCCCCCCACCTACAATCCCTGCCGGACCTGAGACTCAAATTCACAACCTTCGGGTTACGAGTCCAACTCTCTAACCATTAAGCCACGACTTCCCCCAAGATATAATTTGCATATGGAATGCCAACCATTTAAAAAATGTATTTACTGAAAATCAAGATAAAACCAGGAAATTTGCTTTAAAAAGTCCACTGTCTTGTAACTGTAGTTAGTTACCACATTGTGAAGCCAAAGAAACATTCTTCTTGTGTCAGATTATAAGGAAGTACATTGGTTTCTAAAAACATGTTGTTGGGAAGAGTGAATAAAGTCTCTTCCAGCTGTGGCTTGGACCATTTTAAATTAAGCTAACCTTTGGTCTCACTCTCCTGCCTTTAACTGTTGGCACACACAGTTGTTGTTTTCTTTTTCTGTGGCCCAATCAGAATGAAAGAAATTGTATCTTGGAAGCACAGAACTTTATGGACCAAGTTCAAGCTCCATTCACAAAACTGCAGCCATTTGTTTAAGTATTTACAGTTAAATGTAGCTTGAAATTGGCAAGTACAAGTGTTTGTCTACAAGCAGTAGTAAAAAGAGCCATTCCGACACATTTGGTTGCTTTAACCTGACATTTTATATTATGAAAATGGGAAGTTTTCAGTGCAAACACTGCTTAACACATAGCTAAAAAGTGATGATGTAACTGCAGATTGCTACACCATTTTAAACTTTTGAGTCCCCATGAATATAAAACTGAATTTTTGTGGATTTTGTATGGATATGTTAACCTTAATCTATAAGCATCAGTGTTCCAAAACAATGACACATTATGTATTTAGAAGAAATATGAATTCAAAATGTACAGTCTCATACCACCAATATGTAACCCGTGTCTCAGGTTAGTGTAACTGATAACTAATTTAAGTAGTAAGGAATTAAATCTGGGCTAATATCAGAACCTCTAGGTACGACTACGGAGCCTGAAATAGTAAAAGGTCAGCAGAGAACAGACAACACAAAACAGGTAGATTTGAGAAATGTATTATACAAAATGAATGGCAGTTATTTACATTCCCTGCCTACCTAAGCCGGCTTCCTGAGTGCACAGCACACTATAAACCCCAAATAAATAACTTCAAATAAAGAAAGAGTCCAAGAAAGTTCTTGGTGTGTGTGTGTCTTGGAGTATGTACGTTCTTTTCACTACCCGGGTAGGTTTACGTGTGTTCTTATCTGTATTTCAAATGAAGGCACAGGATGATAATGGTTCCAAAGATGCCACGGCTGGCCACACCAGGCTCTTGGTCCGTTCACTTCTGCGGTTGGCTCGCCACTGACCACCAGGGTCAGATTCAGATGGTCTATCCCTTTCTAAAACCAATCGGAGGTATCTTGAGAAGCTCGCTGTCATGCAGCTTAACTCTCTCTCTCACAGCTTTCAATCAGTCCTTGTTGCTTTCTAGTAGCGTCTTCACCGGAGGAAAGGCGTGTTTGTTTGTTTTTTTTATAGTAATTCCCTGGGGTGTACGCGCCACCCACAGGCACAGTAGAGAGTTGCACTCCAGTAACCTTGTGCGGGTTACA
>NW_015507315.1:13431-16187 GCF_001515645.1 Sinocyclocheilus grahami | reverse complement strand
ATGTAACCCGTGTCTCAGGTTAGTGTAACTGATAACTAATTTAAGTAGTAAGGAATTAAATCTGGGCTAATATCAGAACCTCTAGGTACGACTACGGAGCCTGAAATAGTAAAAGGTCAGCAGAGAACAGACAACACAAAACAGGTAGATTTGAGAAATGTATTATACAAAATGAATGGCAGTTATTTACATTCCCTGCCTACCTAAGCCGGCTTCCTGAGTGCACAGCGCACTATAAACCCAAAATAAATAACTTCAAATAAAGAAAGAGTCCAAGAAAGTTCTTGGTGTGTGTGTGTCTTGGAGTATGTACGTTCTTTTCACTACCCGGGTAGGTTTACGTGTGTTCTTATCTGTATTTCAAATGAAGGCACAGGATGATAATGGTTCCAAAGATGCCACGGCTGGCCACACCAGGCTCTTGGTCCGTTCACTTCTGCGGTTGGCTCGCCACTGACCACCAGGGTCAGATTCAGATGGTCTATCCCTTTCTAAAACCAATCGGAGGTATCTTGAGAAGCTCGCTGTCATGCAGCTTAACTCTCTCTCTCACAGCTTTCAATCAGTCCTTGTTGCTTTCTAGTAGCGTCTTCACCGGAGGAAAGGCGTGTTTTTTTTTTTTTAATATTAATTCCCTGGGGTGTACGCGCCCCCCCCAGGCACAGTCACTTATGATGTCGTTCCACACAGTGGTCAGCCCTTGAAAGAATGACTTCACCACTGTGACTAAGGGGGTTCCCAGTTCAGTGTAGTCCAGCCGCCTAGGTGGCTGACGATTCCTCACGGATCTCCTGACTAGGTCATCAGTATATGCTTGTCCCTCCATCTCCTTAATCTCCTCTTCCCCTTCATTTTCAAGAACATTTGTCTCATCACATTCTGGCATGTCGGACGGGACTGGAAGTTGTTCAGGGCAGTCCTCATCTGAGCCTTTCACAAGGTTGGCTCATTAAGACCGTCTCACGAAGTTCTTCAGGTAAGACTAGCTGGTACTGTGTTTGGCCTTCTTCTTGGCGTGTTCTATAGAGGATGCCGTTCCGCAGTTCAAGCCTGGTCAACTCTCTCAACAACAGAGGTAGGTCTGGAAGCAAGGCTCTCACAGCGGGCGGTGGTTTCTCATCACGCTCAATCTGGGAAATGACATATTTAATGCACTGGTCAGCTCTCTGTTTGTCTCTGAGATCTGCTTCTGATAGGTGTGGGACGATGGGAAGCCCTCCAAGCCCATCTTCCTGCTCAAAACTGTCAGGTACAGCATCTCCAGAGATGGCAAGGCTCTCGACGAGGGAGATACTTCCATCTCTGCCCATTCCATCATTGGCACAATAAATAAGTTGTCTCTCACAGATGGCACAAACAACCCCCTGATCCACAGCCTCAATGTTGTCTGGATCTGATAGATGGTGTCTTGTGAACTTGCAGATCCTGTCCCTCTCTTTTTGAGATGAGGGGTCATCACGCAGGTTGCCATGGGGACGTCGTGATAGTGCGTCAGCATCTCCATTCTGCTTTCCCGGCCGGTACTGGAGCTTAAAGGAGAAGGTAGAGAGAGCAGCTAACCACCTGTAGCTGGTTGCATCGAGTTTGGCTGAGGTAAGTATGTAGGTTAGGGGATTGCTGTCAGTGACTACTGTGAACTGATTGCCATAGAGGTAGTCACTGAACTTCTCCATTACAGACCATTTCAGCGCTAAAAACTCAAGCTTGTGAGCTGGATAACGGGACTCACTACGTGATAACCCTCTGCTTGCATAGGCGATGACACGCAGCTGTCCCTCCTGCTCCTGATATAAGGCCGCTCCGAGGCCGGTGGAACTTGCATCCGTGTGAAGGATGTAAGGAAGTGCAGGATTTGCGAAGGCCAGAACTGGGGACGTTGTCAACTTGCCGATGATCATCTCGAATGCCTGTTGGCAGGCGGGGGTCCAACGGTTCAGAAATGGTTCTTTGGGGTGGTAGTATTGGCCACTCCTTTCCTTGGACTTTGGGTGCTTCCTTGGAGGTGGGTAGCCAGATGTTAAGTCGTTCAGCGGTTTCATTATACTTGAATAGCCTTTAATGAACTTTCTATAATACCCACAGACTCCAAGGAAGGCTTTCAACTCTTTTAGATGCTGAGGGACTGGCCAGGTCTTTAGCACTGCAATCTTTTCCGGGTCAGTCTCCACTCCCTGCTCTGAGACCACATGCCCCAAGTACCGGACTGAGGACTGGAAGAATCTACATTTTTCAGGGGACAACTTAAGCCCATACTCCTTCAGGCGGTTGAGAACCTTGGTGAGTCTGGCTTCATGATCTTCTAAAGTTTTCGAGAAGACTATCAAGTCATCCAGGAAAACGACAACTTCCTTCAAGTTCATGTCTCCCATGCACTTTTCCATCAGTCTCTGGAAGGTACTTGGGGCGTTTGTCACTCCCTGAGGCATGCGATTAAACTCCCAGAAACCAAGTGGGCATACGAAGGCGGTCTTTGGCTTGTCAATATCGTCGACTTCGATCTGATAGTAGCCAGACTTTAGATCGAGGACGCTGAACCACTTGGAACCGGAGAGTGCTGTGAAGGTATCATCCATCCTCGGAAGTGCATAGGCGTCTTTCACCGTCTGCAGGTTCAGTTTCCTGTAGTCAATACAGAGGCGTACCTGGCAATTCTTCTTCCTGACTACAACGATTGGAGAGGAGAATGGACACTCACTTTCACGAATCACCCCAGCATCGAGAAGCTCTTGAAGATGTTGACGAACAGCTTCTACGTC
>NW_015507315.1:2575-11538 GCF_001515645.1 Sinocyclocheilus grahami | reverse complement strand
ACTGAACTTCTCCGTTACAGACCATTTCAGCGCTAAAAACTCAAGCTTGTGAGCTGGATAACGGGACTCACTACGTGATAACCCTCTGCTTGCATAGGCGATGACACGCAGCTGTCCCTCCTGCTCCTGATATAAGGCCGCTCCGAGGCCGGGCATCCGTGCATCCGTGTGAAGGATGTAAGGAAGTGCAGGATTTGCGAAGGCCAGAACTGGGGACGTTGTCAACTTGCCTCTCGAATGCTCGAATGCCTGTTGGCAGGCGGGAGTCCAACGGTTCAGAAATGGTTCTTTGGGGTGGTAGTATTGGCCACTCCTTTCCTTGGACTTTGGGTGCTTCCTTGGAGGTGGGTAGCCAGATGTTAAGTCGTTCAGCGGTTTCATTATACTTGAATAGCCTTTAATGAACTTTCTATAATTCCAACAGAATCCAAGGAAGGCATTCAACTCTTTTAGATGCTGAGGGACTGGCCAGGTCTTTAGCACTGCAATCTTTTCCGGGTCAGTCTCCACTCCCTGCTCTGAGACCACATGCCCCAAGTACCGGACTGAGGACTGGAAGAATCTACATTTTTCAGGGGACAACTTAAGCCCATACTCCTTCAGGCGGTTGAGAACCTTGGTGAGTCTGGCTTCATGATCTTCTAAAGTTTTCGAGAAGACTATCAAGTCATCCAGGAAAACGACAACTTCCTTCAAGTTCATGTCTCCCATGCACTTTTCCATCAGTCTCTGGAAGGTACTTGGGGCGTTTGTCACTCCCTGAGGCATGCGATTAAACTCCCAGAAACCAAGTGGGCATAAGAAGGCGGTCTTTGGCTTGTCAATATCGTCGACTTCGATCTGATAGTAGCCAGACTTTAGATCGAGGACGCTGAACCACTTGGAACCGGAGAGTGCTGTGAAGGTATCATCCATCCTCGGAAGTGCATAGGTGTCTTTCACCGTCTGCAGTTTCCTGTAGTCAATACAGAGGCGTACCTGGCCATTCTTCTTCCTGACTACAATGATTGGAGAGGAGAATGGAGACTCACTTTCACGAATCACCCCAGCATCGAGAAGCTCTTGAAGATGTTGACGAACAGCTTCTACGTCGTGTGGGTGTATCGGCCGAGCTCTGAGTTTGAATGGTGTTTCATCGGACAGTTTGATGTGATGCTTGACTTTGTCTGTCCTTCCAAAGTCAGTGTCGTTCTGGGCGAAGACCTCAGGCATGCTATTCAGTTTTCGAGTAATTCTGTCTTTCCATTCTGGAGGGACCGGGGACTCACCAAAGTCAAAGGCTAGGTCAGCTACCTTGGAGGGTTCTGGTTCAGATGGATCGGTCACGCTCTGTTTGTGAGACAGAATGACCTGGATTGCACTGAGCTCAGCAATCACACTCTTAGCTGGGATAATAATGTCGTGTTCCGACTCATTTGAGATCACAACTGGTAGTCTGCCTGATAGATCAATGAGACAGGGCTTTACTAGCAGCCCTCCAGGCAGAGAAGAGGATGAAGGGTACTCCATGATAGCTGACCTCTCAGTATGGAACTCTTTAACTGATGCCACTCCCTCCAGAACAACTGTTCCTCCAGCTGGAATGAGTTTTCTGTCTCTGCCTTGCATCCTCACCAGTCCGATGTTACTGTCATGGCTTTGTTCCTGTCTCAGTTGAAGTACTTTCAGCACCGTTTTGTAGCCGTTTGGGACAGGATGGTAGCTTGCTGGACTTTTCTCTCTGCACATACCATATGCTACATCGAGTGTGTTTGTACCAACAAGTATCTGGTACCCTGAAGTGCCGCTGTCTGGAACAACCACGGCCAATGTTGGGACTTCATATTCAGCTCCAAGGAACTGTTTTGGGAAGGTGATTGTGACTTCAACATATCCAAGGTGACCATTGGCCCCTTCAACTTCCAGAAGGTTATAGAGTGGTTCGATCTGTTGCTCATGTAGGTATTCGTCATAGAAGGACTTGGTGACTGTGGTTACTTGTGAACCTGTGTCAAGGAGACAGCTGAACTGTTTGCCTTGGATGGTAACTTGGCCTGTGCTTCTTGTGCCTATAAGTTTTTTTGGAACTCTGAAGGGGTGTTTTCTAACATTAGATTGGTTCAAGGCAGCACTGAACTTGGGTTTGGTATCACTTTTATCCTTAGCAGGGCGTTGGTGAACTGCTCCAGCCTCAGTTTGCCCTGCAACTGAGACTCCATCTAAAAATCCCTATTGTCCGGTGAGTGTTCTTTAGCCTCCCAGAGGCGCCACTTTTCTTTCAATTGATCTCTTTTTTCATTGACGAGAGTGGGGTTTGGATTGTTACTGCAAGCTGAGGAAATGTGACCGTCCTCGCCACAGTTGAAACAATACCAAGGTCTCGGCTGGGTGCTTATTGATACCTGAGCTTGTTATGAACTCCATGTTTGGTAAAGAGTAATCTATAAATGCGACAAATAGCTTACACACGTGAAAATAGTTTCACACACGCATACTGTGGTTCACTGCTAACACATAACCAGACTCCTGGCTGGCTCGCCACTTGTAACCCGTGTCTCAGGTTAGTGTAACTGATAACTAATTTAAGTAGTAAGGAATTAAATCTGGGCTAATATCAGAACCTCTAGGTACGACTACGGAGCCTGAAATAGTAAAAGGTCAGCAGAGAACAGACAACACAAAACAGGTAGATTTGAGAAATGTATTATACAAAATGAATGGCAGTTATTTACATTCCCTGCCTACCTAAGCCGGCTTCCTGAGTGCACAGCGCACTATAAACCCAAAATAAATAACTTCAAATAAAGAAAGAGTCCAAGAAAGTTCTTGGTGTGTGTGTGTCTTGGAGTATGTACATTCTTTTCACTACCCGGGTAGGTTTACGTGTGTTCTTATCTGTATTTCAAATGAAGGCACAGGATGATAATGGTTCCAAAGATGCCACGGCTGGCCACACCAGGCTCTTGGTCCGTTCACTTCTGCGGTTGGCTCGCCACTGACCACCAGGGTCAGATTCAGATGGTCTATCCCTTTCTAAAACCAATCGGAGGTATCTTGAGAAGCTCGCTGTCATGCAGCTTAACTCTCTCTCTCACAGCTTTCAATCAGTCCTTGTTGCTTTCTAGTAGCGTCTTCACCGGAGGAAAGGCGTGTTTGTTTGTTTTTTTTATAGTAATTCCCTGGGGTGTACGCGCCACCCACAGGCACAGTAGAGAGTTGCACTCCAGTAACCTTGTGCGGGTTACAAATACGGATCAAGAATTTTGATAACATCAGTCTGCGCTTTAGCTTCTCAGCAGATTTGTTTGTCCAGTCAAATTCACTCTAGAATCTAAAGCATCCCACTCCTATGTTTTAAAAAGATTAAAGACTAAAGCTGCCACTAAAATCAGTCACTTCCTTATATACTATTTATTTATTTATTTTTTACTTGAAATATAGTGCACTATATGGAGGACTACTCATACGTACAGTGTTGATATTTCTAATATTTATTTTAGGAAAAATGAAGACTGATCTACAACTGTGGCTGTCAGTGGGCTTTGTGATGTAAATGAAACACTCTTTAAGTGGTCTTCGATATCACTTAAAGCAGGGCTGGGCAACTTCGGTCCAGGGCTGTAGGGTTGTAGATAACTCTGCAGGACAGTGGCCCTCCAGAACTGAAGTTGCCCAGCCCTGACTTAAAGGGATTGTTCACTTCTATTGTATGGTCAAAAAACAACACTGAGACATTTCTCAAAATGTATTCTTTTACGTTACAGAGAAGAAAGTAAGTCAGACAGTTTTGGAACAACATGAGTGTGAGTAAATGATGACAGAAACATCTCTGAAAAATGTCTTTGATAATGGGGACAGAAAACAGTCCACTCTCTTTAAACTAAGCCCATTCACATCGCCGCTGGTGCATAATCCGTCAATTCACACATCTGCCCAATTTATATCCACAAAAGAAAGTCTTCCCTGCTGTACGTATGTTCTGCAAGCTAAATCTGACGATGCCTCCATCTATTATTGAGGGCTAAGGTGTCAGTTTCATTCCATTTTGTACATAATCTCACAGGTTATTACTTTGCTGTGGGACTTTCAGATGAAGCATTATTTCTGCAGTAAGGCCGCTGGATAGGTGTGGTTCTCCACATAGACAGCAAGTCAATAGGAAGCCATTAGCACTCTTAGGGAAGCTATGAGGACATTATAGTTATGGCATTTAACATATAATCCTTTCCGGTCACTTCCTGATTATTTGTACACTGCTTTCTACCTCTAAAAGCAAAGGTCACTTACTTGGAGTTGTAGAAAGCTTTTTACACTATTATCCCTTTCTCTGAGGCTCTGTGAAATCATCCATTTCATTTTTATACTTCATTACATACTTAAGTAATAATGATAATACATCAAATAAAGACCTCAAATGTGGTGCATTTTTCAATATTTCTTTGCATTTTTTGCAAATATATTGAATCATTCATAAAATCTATGGAATGTAATTTCGAGATGCATCGTTCAATATTCCACTTTGAATTATATAAAATAATATGTTTTATTCTACATGATCTTATTAGAGATTATTATTACAGTACAATGAGGTATTTGTACATAAAGTGTGCTTCTAGTACACATACATTATATTTTACAGTATATTTAGATAGATGTACAATAATTTGTTGAGTGAGTTAGAGATACACAAAGATGCATTAAATACAGTGCTGTTTTATTGTCTACATTCAAACATACAAAATGTATGTGTATACCGTATGTACGATTTCTTAAAGGAATAGTTTACCCCAAAAATTAAAATTGTCTGAAAATGTACTCACCCTCGGGCCATCCAAGATGTAGATTTGTTTATTTCCTCATCGGAAGAGATTTGGAAAAAACAAACAAACAAAAAAAAAACATTATATTACTTATTAATGGATCCTCTGCAGTGAATGGGTGCCGTCAGAATGAGAGTCCAAACAGCTGATAAAGACACCACAATAATCCACATGACTTCAGTCCATCAATTAATGCTTTGTGAAGTGAAAAGTCAATAAATCCATCAAGACATTTACTTCAAACCATTGCTTCAATTATTTGTCAAATATCAGAGTTCAAGAAATGTTTACAAGTAAAAACAGTCCAAAACTATTCTAAACGAATATGTCAGTTGATTTTGATGTGAGACGACAACATAGGAAGTTTTTCACTGAAGGAAGCGTTATTATGGGTTACAGACTGGTATTTGGGCAAGAAGGAATGGTTTAAATTTAAAATGTCTAGATGGATTTGTTTCTTACAAACTTGAAATTTTCACTTACACAAGATTGCTTGTTGTTACTCATTGATGGACTGGAGTCATGTGGATTACTTTTATTGTGATGTTTTTATCAGCTGTTTGGATTTTCATTCTGACGGCACCCATTCACTGCATTGGTGAGCAAGTGATGCGATGCTGAATTTCTCCAAATCTGTTTCAATGAAGAAACAAACTCATCTTAAATAGCCTGACGGTGAGTACATTTTCAGCACATTTTAATTTTTTAGGTAAACTATTCATTTAAAAGTAGTAATTAGTGCAATACACAATGTGTACACAATGTGTATTGCCCCAACATCATAATACTTACTATGGATCACAGTGGTTTTACAATACCAATGAGTTTAATGAATTTAAATTAGTCATTTTTCTTTCATCTATTACAGTGAAAAAAGAACAACCTGTAATTTTACCACCACAAGTGACTTTGCACAAATTTGCTGTTATGTCGATTAAACATACATAGCCGCTAACAACATCAAAGCCATAAAAGAACAATTGTTTATTTTGTGCATATTTGAAGCAGAGTCCAAGCTCCAGCTAAACACAGGAGATTATGATGACAGCACGCAAATTACATTTCAAATTGGCCATGTATCGGAAATATTGAGGTAATACATAAGAATATAATTTATAGAGATAAGGCATGCACATGAAAGGCTGTTGGGACCACGGAGGAGATGAAGGCAAATGATATGCCCTTGAAGATATCTTATTTATACACAGACAGCACAGTAACGGTGTACTGCGATTAACCAACCTAGTGAAAATCTGTTTAAGATTATACCTTAATAACACAGCTTATCTGTATGAGCTTTAAAGGTGTTTGAAATTCACTGTTAGTCTTTTTTACATTTGTATAACTGATCAAATAGGCCTGTTGTGTGAGTGATACATGTCTTTATTTGCCATGTATAGGAATACAAATAATCTAAGACATGGTGACTGCAAAAAGAAAGGGAAAAAAGCCCAAGGAGATTTGAAGCAATTTTATCCGGCCATCAGAGCATAGCTCAAGGCTGTGATTTGATTCAAGAGTCGAGGTTTCAGACATTCAAGGTCTTTATATTGTTGATGAAATTGCAGCACATTTGAAAGAGCATTTTACATGAATTCTCAGCTGTATTGCAGTGCAACAGAAATGTATGTGGCATCTATTCATTTTACATGTAAATGTTATATGTGTTATATAATTGCCATTTTGTGAACCTCTGCTAGTCTTAAACACCAAACAGTATGATGCTGAAAGTGAGTTAAGGTTTTTAATTTGAATAAAAGACTTTCCATTGTGAAAAATAATTATGTTTATTTGCATTAAATGTGCATGTATAGTGTACTTCAAATGTTAAAAATATATTTAAAAAACTGTACTTGCATATGATGCAATATTAATGAGATTCAAGGCTGTTTTTTAAAGTTTGACACCAAACAGTATGATGCTGAAAGTGAGTTAAGGTTTTTAATTTGAATAAAAGACTTTCCATTGTGAAAAATAATTATGTTTATTTGCATTAAATGTGCATGTATAGTGTACTTCAAATGTTAAAAATATATAAAAAAACTGTACTTGCATATGATGCAATATTAATGAGATTCAAGGCTGTTTTTTAAAGTTTACTTTGTAATAATGTCAAGTTTTATTTTTAAGTAGTTTGTGATAAAAAATACTAACATAATAAAGCACATGTAAATTAATAGATGATTAATTATTATATTTAAAGTTAATATATATTTACTACTAAATTTAAATACCAAATATACAACTTCATCATTACACATGTGTAATTACCAATATATTTAAATACATAACAAAGAAGTTTCAAGATGTGACTTTATACTTAAGTCTTTAAGTGGCACTATTTGGTTCATCTAACAGCATTTAATATTTAAACTATAATGCATTATCATTTATAATAACATGCAAGTAAGTGTCTGAAAACATTAAATTTGCATTTAAGTATATTATTTTAAAGTACCTTATTTTCATAAATAAGTTATTATTTTTAAGTATGCTAAAGTGTACAGAAAAAAAGTGTTGTTGCTGTCAGGGATGGGGATGAAGGGATGAGGCGAGGACTCACTGATGCAGGAGAATGGGCTTTTATTGGCAAAAATAAAACAAAACGAAACAAAACTACTCCGTAGAGGAAAACAGGCTGGCAACCAGGCTTGGCAAGGCTGGACAGGACAAGGCAGACAGGATATCTTCTAGGCCTTGAACATGGTAGTTGCGTTGCTGTCTATGCAGTGTCAGAAAGCTCTTAGAATTCATAAAAAAATATCTTAAGTTGTGTTCCGAAGATGAACAAAGGTTTTACGGGTTTGGAACGACATGAGGCTGAGTAATTAATGACAGAATTTTCATTTTTGGGTGTACTATCCCTTTAATGAATTGTGCTGTCTTGAGCATCAGTAAATGTTTTCACCTTTTGTAATTGTTGTGTATGAGTCCCTCAATTGTCCTCAGTGTGAAAAGATGGATCTCAAAATCATACAGTGACTGTTGGAAAGGGCTCAAAAATGCAGAAGATGCTGAAAAACCAATGAATGTGCAGGATCTGAAGGATTTTTCTGAAGGACAGCTGGCAGTTGAACTGTTCAGGACCAACAAGGGACTCATGATAGAACAACTATCACAAAGCACTCAAAAAAGTCGTGGATCATCCAGGAAACGGCACACAGTATTAATATTCACTATGAATATGAACTATGAACTATGTATTTTTTTAAAAAGTCAGGTATTATCTTGTATTGTGGAGTATATATAAACATATGTTATGTGAAATAGCTTATTCAGGGCAGTACTAGATAAAGAATAACATGCAATTTTCGTGATCTCTCTTATTTGGCATATTCTGCAAGGTGTATGTAAACATATGAGCACAACTGTATTTATGGTTGCAAAGCATAGTAGCAACTTGGTGCATTTTACAAAGGCATCTCACACAGCATATCCATCAAAAATCTGAGTTGGAATTATTAGCATAATTTCTAGACAACAGCGCTGAGATTTTACATTGCACTATAGACATATACAACAGTTTGTTCTGGTTCTCAAATCTGATTGGTTGAGAACCGTGAGATATTGTACTGGTATCGCTACAGGAACGCCCTTTCACAATTGTGTATCACTCCGCTAGTTTTAGCCGGGTCTATGTTTTTTTTTTATTATTCACTGAGCTAATCGTAGAGTACGTTAGTTAATATAAGAAGAAACGTCTAGCTTCGCGGTCTCTCTCTCTCTCTCTTTCATTTGGATGCACGTCTTGCCGCATTGTTTCTCTCTTATAACCTCATTATTTCTCACTAATAACCTAACTGAAGCAGCACATGCCCTTGATACAAATTCTAAAAGTGACGTATGTTTAACTGTCAACTTGAGCTTTGAATCCGTGGCGGAAGGAAGTAGTTCCGCACAAAAGAGGGTTTTATTAGGCACTCCGTTGTTTCTTGTTTAATTACACACATATTCCGTCGAACTGTTGTATAATCGCAATATCACTCTCTTACTTGAGCGATACCGGCTCTATATCAGCAGCTGTGATTAGGCCAGAGGCACGAGGCCGCAGGCCGAGTGCCGGATATAGATAGATGCTGATATAGAGCCGGTATTGCTCGAGTACGAGAGTGATATTGCTCATATATATATATAGACACACATACACACACACACACACACACA
>NW_015507315.1:1700-2565 GCF_001515645.1 Sinocyclocheilus grahami | reverse complement strand
ATATATATATAATCATTAATTTATGAAGAACTAAGAGAGCACTACACATCAAAAATAAATATATGTGAATAACCCTTAACTGCAAAGATACTTCCATTTTGTTTACATGATGTCAGTCAAATGAAAGAGGATCGCATTTCCATAAACAGACAAACTGTATATTTGACTTGACTTGGCAGATATACTAAAGTACATGGTAGCATAGATATATTCTCTTGGATTGCAAATTAATAATATATAAATCGAGGTCTGTGTTGAGCTATCAACTTTCTCTTAACGGAATCCACAAGATAATAAAACAAACCCTTTCAGCGTGATATAAGACCCCTCTGTTTCATGGCTGTCTGTACATCATACTTAGAACACGGCTCATCCAAATTCAAAAACTAACTGACTGACTGTCTAAAAATCAGCTCCTGGTTTGAGGTGTTTACAGACTCTGTATATCAGCAGCTGTGAAGCGTCCAACCAATCAATCAGTCAATCAAATCCACACAGCTGCATGTTAGGAATCAATAGTAAAGACTACCACCTGCCCAGAGCAGACCGAATCATGTGTGAGTGTGTGCGTGCGTGAGAGTGTGTCTATCAAGAGACAGTGAGCAGGAGGAAGATGAGAGAGAATTAGAACAATAATAAAAGGTATATTAGTGACTAGTGATGTGTATGACAGCCATATGTGTCTTAGAAACAATATTTCAAGAAGGAAATGTTAATTGAAGTGATAGATAAACAGATAATTCATATTTCCTTATACTGACTATGGCTGCACTTGTGTAAAGAAGAGTGCTTAACTGTATTGAATGTGAACGTGTTGCCATTATTAGCATGAATGTTACTAGCGTATTAGCTGTTGATTTGTACG
>NW_015507315.1:0-789 GCF_001515645.1 Sinocyclocheilus grahami | reverse complement strand
AAAAAAAAGAAATGTAAGGTATAAACTCAGAACTGCAAGGAAAAAGGTCAGAATTCTGAGATAAAAAGTCACAATTACCTTTTTTTTATCGCATGGCGGAAAAGGGCTTCCATAGTTGGATCCATTAATGGTAGCACTGACAGTCAATATAAAAGTCTTACTGTTAGCCTCTGAGGTAATCCAACATAACAGACACACATTTGTGTTTAAATTATGCATATTGACATTAATAGGCCTGATGCTGTGGGCTGTACGTGCTGAAGTCTAGTCTTGACTCTCTTCTCGTGTCCTCTGGGGAGTCCTCTACAGCCTAATGCCACTCTCAAGAGCACGTGAAGAGCAGATGCTGCCCACAGCATGTATAATGACCCCCATCAAAGTCATCAATAACCGTAATGGCCAAACAGACAGTTACGTTACATTTACCAGAATGAAGAATGAGGGTTTTGTGGCCCTGGACAGCCTTTTACACACTCAGTTTAACTTCCTGTTTATGTCTGCTCTTGTAGCCAGAACTGCATTTCCTTACAAGTGCCTTAGATGATGTGAATGTAGACACTTGTAGAATTAAGCACTGATGGACGGCTTGCAGACTGATTATGCTCAAACATCTCTACTTAATTATATATTAATATCAAAGTAAAGTTTTATTTAATTATAGTTATGTGCAGACCACCCTCGCAGTGTCAGGCTGCAGCAATAAGAGTATTATATTTAATAAGATAATATATGCAAGATATATATTTAACATTCAGTGTGACAGGTGCTGCCAGAGGTAACTGTAATGAA